>NW_023416883.1:335594-351427 GCF_002922805.2 Oryzias melastigma | reverse complement strand
ACACACACCTCCCCTCAAGAAAGCCTTTTTTTCCCCTCTCTGTGTTTTTTGTGTTTCTTTCTGTCTTTCTTTCAAATTCCCCCTTTCTCCCTCTTCCTCCCATTTCATCAGAAGACATCACATTCCAGGTAAGCACTTGCTCACTCACGGAATAGGTGTGCGGGCACACAAGTTTGCTCGTAGGCACATGTGATTCCACGCACACTCGCTGACATACCAATTGACTGTATATAAGAATTACTGGACTTAGCAAGCCCCCCTACTTCCGTGTTCCATATAGGAAGTACCACTGGGTTGCAAAAAGGCCAAGGTCCCATTGACTTACATTGAGAAATAGACAGTTATTTCTCAGTCATTTTATATGTCAGAATAATCATTCTTCCTCTGCTGCTTTTTGATTAACTTCTTTTTTCTAATCCTAATTTTTATCAATGATTTTTTTTCCCTTATCACAAGTTATTCGAGTTATAAATTGACCAATCAGATGGCTCAATAAGCGTTTGTGGGTCTGACGTCTACCGTCTGGGGGGTTTGATTGACAGATGACAGGTAGCAAATGGGAGCAGACTTCATCAATGGGTCCGTGAAGACCTTTTAACACCTACTTTACAATTCAACAATGTAATCATTGTCCTACTGTTGTTTTCCTCAATGGAATGTACCGATGCAGCAGTTTAAAACAACAAGAGGAGCATGCTGTCGACATTTTTAGATGAGGATTTACTCTGTAGAAATAGATTTCACTCTGAGGTTATGTGATTTGGACTTTTTTTGTTTGTTTAACGTTCGTTTTTCTTTTTTCATAGTTTTGATTTTAGCTTATAAATAATAAGTTGTGTATCATACAGTATGGTACAGATCCTCCATAAAATCACCAAGCAAAGCTTGCAGGCTGAATTAGATGCAGCCGTCTGAGGAGCGCGAGACAAACTTCAATGGATGTTGTCGTATTTTCAAACAGATAAAAAGATCCAGCCGTTCACTTGTTAGGATGGTTATTTATTTTAAATACCGCTGTACGCGCTTCTCAGTTGCATCAGATCAGTTGCTCTCTCCCCACGATGGCCTCCATCTACACCTCCCGCTGCCTCAGCAGAGCCAGGAACATCAAGAAGGACCACACCCACCCCGGTCATCACCTCTTCAAGCTGCTTCCTTCTGGCAGACGGTACAGGGCGGTACCGGCCAGGACAAATAGACTGAGAGACAGCTTCTTCCCAAAAGCTGTGGCTGTACTAAACGGTCACTTCCAACCATAACCCTTGATACTTTGCACATTCATAGGCGACTTTGCACACTCGTCTGCTCTGGTCACTTTATTCCTCCCCTCATTTCTTGTACATAATTGACCCTTTTTTATTGAAATCTTTCTTATATTTTATATATTTATTACTGTGTATAAATATGTCCACATTGAAAAAGTGAGTTGTAACCGAAATTTCATTGTAACTGCAATGACAATAAAGGCATTCAATTCAATTCAATTCAATCAGACTGTAACCTGGCAGCGCATGTGAAGTGACAAACTGCTGCTTCTGCTGCACGCACAAGGGGGGGCCGCGCGCCGCTCTGCAGCAGCGTCACCCAAATGCTCCTTTTATCTCGACAAAAAGGAATAAATGTAAGTAAATCCCAAAGGACCGCTAACATAATCAAATGTTGGAATGGTTCTCCCTCAAAGGCTTCAACAATGACTTGTACGATTCTCCCGAGCCGCCTTATTAAAGTAGAAGCTGTTTACATCCTGCGGTCTCGTGGTAAAGGCGTGGAAAGAGGCGGACGGTTGAAATAAACTCACTTCAGATTGGTGACAGTACTTCCTATAGATTCCATTACTCAGCTATGACTCAGAGACTCAGACCAATTGCTGAATTGGGTTGCAGACGTTTGCAAAATGGCGATAGCTGTTTCAGGAAGTGACAGTGAAGGCAGTGGCCTACTTTCACTAGGAGAGGAAGTAATGTATTTCCAATGGGGGACCTCAAGGCTCGAGAAGTCCACTATTTTTACAGTCAATGGACATACCGCAAACACATCACATAGGTTCACATAGGATGCACGCAACAAGCAGTTCACACAGTCAGGAAACATCCACGCGCTTCAACTCACAGCACTTCACTCCGCACCTGTCAGCGGGCACGCGCACTCACGGGCACAAGCAAATGCAGACACTATGCGACTTCACACCCCCCCAGTCAGTGTAGTCATGTCTAATCTGAACATTATTGTGTCATCTGTTTTGCCATTTTCTGCTCAGACGTTTGCAGGATCTGACATACCTGTGGTGGGGTTAAGTCTCGACGTTCTGCATATGCCACGACACCGCCTGAAGCTATGCTGTGGTTTTTTCCAGGGCGAAGTTTCGATGGGGGTGCGTCCGGCTCTGCCGGTTGACAGTGTGCACGTAATCCTTGGAAACGACATCGCAGAGGGCTGTGTTTGGGCCGACATTCCGCCTCCAGTTAAGGTGACTAGTACCCCCCTGGAGTGTAGTGGGTCTGATGTTTGTGCGGTAGCGCCTTCTGCCTTTTTTCCGGCTTGTGCGGTTACACGTTCCGCAAGCAAGTCCGATTCGTGTAGTCGTGTAAAGCAGCCCAGTTCTGATTTTGTGTTGCCAGCTGTTCCCTGGTCCATTTCGAGGGACGATCTGGTGAAGGAGCAGATGCCTGATGCTGCATTATGCAAGCTTCGGAACTTGGTTTGCCCCTCTGACGAGGTTAGGAGTCATTCTCAGTGTTATTTTTTTCATAATGATGTCTTGATGCGGAAGTGGACCCCTCAATTAGATGGTTTTCTGGGAGCTCCTCTATATCAAGTGGTTGTTCCTGAAAAGTTACATGAGGCTGTTTTACAGGTTTCACATGATCTGTCAGGCCATATGGGAGTGCAGAAAACGTACGACCGACTCCTGAGATATTTCTTCTGGCCTGGGTTGAAGAAGTCTGTTACGGCTTATGTCAAGTCGTGCCACACCTGTCAGCTTACAGGCAAACCAAATCAGCCTTTAAAACCAGGCCCTCTTGTCCCGATTCCAGCCGTTGGCCCTCCTTTTGAGCATCTTCTTGTTCCTGTGGTTGGTTCTCCTTTTCAGGCAAAGTACACAGGCCCCCATTCTGTTGTTAAGAAGCTTTCTGAGCTCAACTACCTGATTTCTACTCCTGACCGAAAATAAAAGACTTGGTTAACTCATGTGAATTTTTTGAAACCGTTCGTTTCTCATGTCTCTGTGATTCAGGGTGATGGTCTACCGCCCCCCCCATCAGTTTCTCTGGTTATTTCTCCTGTTGTGGAGGAAGGGTTGCATGATCAGAAAGAGTTCAGGGTGTCTAGTTCTCTAAATCAGTGGTCCCCAACCTTTTTGGGGCTGTGGAGGGGCTGTGGTCAGCCAGTGTGGAGTTATTCCGCGGCCCAGCCGGGGGAGGGAGGGGGGGGGAGTGTACAGTAAAAGTACACAAGTCTTTGTGAGGTAATAGAGGGTGACCTGTAGAACAAGGATATAGTATCCAAGCCCTGGAATTACGGATCAAAATCGTTTTAGTCAAATTCAAAAATGGCTATTTTGACTTATTTCTCGTCAAAAATGCAAAGTTTAAGTACTATTTTTTTCAAAAACTATTCAGTAAAAGTACACAAGTCTTTGTGAGGTAATAGAGGGTGACCTGTACAACAAGCATATAGTGTCCAAGACCTGGAATTATGGACCAAAATCGTTTTATTCAAATTAAAAAATGGCTATTTTGACATATTTCTCGTCAAAAATGCAAAGTTTAACTACTATTTTTTTCAAAAACTATACGTTGAAAGTACACAAGTCTTGGTGAGGTATTAGAGGGTGACGTGTACAACAAGCATTTTCTGTCTAAGGCCTGGAATTATGGACTCATTTATTTTTTAAATGACTTTATTTAACTTCATTGTTGAAAACTCTAAACATTTCTTTTTAGAAAGGACATAATAAATAACAGATTATTAATACAAATATGCACTTATAGAATACGTAGTTCTTTTTATAGAATTTTCTCTTTTTCATTTTACTCCAAGCACATCTGACGTTCTAATGCTCCAACAGAAAGCTCTTCCACCGAGTTTCATGCTCTGCCGTAAACCGTGTAATACGGGCGCATGACTTTTTTTATAGCGCGGCTGGTTTGACCGCGGCTGAGCGAACAGCGGCTCACTTGACCGCAGTTGTTTTCCGTCTGTTCTTCTGTTGCTGCACTAATCCCATCCATTCGCGGAGAAAGGTTCCACATGCAGCTTTTCTCGTGTGACACGCAGCTGGACTGCTTTTAGCGCTCAATATAATCGAGAAAACCCAGTCTAATTTCAAAATAAAAGATTTCTGATTTAAAAAAAAAAAAAAAGTCCCTAAATTCTTCCGTGGCCCGGTGGCAATTGGTCTGCGGCCCGGTACCGGTCCGCGGCCCGGTGGTTGGGGACCACTGCTCTAAATAATTCGGCCGCAGTGAGAGAAATTCAATCTTCTTTGGACTACTTGGTGGCCTCTCAGCGTGACTCCTTATTTGATTTGATCTGCCAATTTTCATGCCTTTTCCGGGACACTCCGTCCTGTTCCCACCTAATAGAACATGACATCATAGATGTGGGGGATGCTGACCCTATCAGACAGCGTTTCTATAGGGTTCACCCTGAGAAGAAAAAACGGCTTGATTTGGAGGTGTAGTACTTGATCAATAACAACATTGCTGTCCCTTCTGATTCTAGCTGGGCCTCGCCGTGCTTGTTGGTGCCGAAACCAGATCAGACTTTCCGTTTTTGTACTGACTTTCGCAAGGTAAACGCGGTCACTAGACCTGATTCCTTCCCTCTTCCCCGTATTGATGATTGTGTTGATTTGGTGGGTGGTGCGAGGTTTGTGACAAAATTGGAGTTGTTAAAGGGTTATTGGCAGGTGCCTTTGACAGCTAGAGCGAAACAGATTTCATCATTCATCACGCCAAGTGGTTTTCTATTCATATAATGTGATGCCCTTTGGGCTAAGAAATGCGCCAGCCACTTTTCAGCGGCTGATGAATCGGGTGGTACGCGGTCTTACTGGTTGTGCGGTCTATTTGGATGATTTGGTGTTTTATTTTTCTAAAACGTGCGAGGACCATCTTCAAAGGTTGGAGGTGGTTTTAAGACGCCTGGCTAGTGCAAATCTACGGTGGCCGGCACGGCTCACATGAATGTAAAAGCCACAACACAACGACAAAAGCCGAAGCACGAACACAAACGCCGAAGCACAACGACGAAAGCCGAAACACAACGGCAAAAGCCGAAACACGACAACATACGCTGAACGACGACAGCAAAAGCCGAAGCACTACAACAAAGGCCGAAGCACATCAACGAAAGCCACAACGCAACGGCAAAAGCCACAGGGCAACAGCAAAAGCCAACACACAACGGAAGCGAATCAAAACGGATGTGAATAATAGACTTTTTTTCGCTCAACGTTTCATTCAGTTTCAAGCTATTGGCGCTTCTTGAGAGGTACGTGATTTTGTACAAAATTTGTTTTCTTTTGTTTGAAGTTGTGAATTTAATCTGCTATCACAGATCGGACCCATGCTAGTATAGACATTAAAGGCAGATATGCTATAAGCGCTGCATTAAGGGATAGTTACCGCTGTCTGACTAAGCTATGTGCGGGTGGACGTTCGGTGTAGCCGCTTTTATTTCTTCTTTTCAAAGCCTCCATGGAGAGTTTTTGGGCCAGAAAAAAGGGGGTGGAGGAGGGAAAACGGGATCTGTTTTGCTGTCTGCCATACTTTCTTTTTCGCCTGTCTTTATCACTTCTAAATTTCAGCTATGTTGTCGTTAGTGTAACCCTCAATAATGAAAATCTATATATACAGTCTTAACCGTTGGCCTGCAAGAGCTGTACGGTGGCCCTCCCGGCCGCCTGTTAGTCGAGCTCAATCGTGGTAATTCTTGGTAGTGACATCCAATCAAATCACTCCCTGCTACCAAGAATCTACCATGAGTCTACCACGAATCAAACCTATCCTCCAATAAGCTTTCTTCTTTCTCCTGATATCCCGCCCAAGAGTAACCAAGAAGTACCCAATCAAATCCCACGATGGAACAACAGAGGGGTGACCAGGAATTGACCAATGAGACGCCGGGAAGTACAGCGTTTCATTCACATCTCCAAACATCGCTAAAAGTGCCGGAGTTAAACGTGATCATATTTTCAGGGTTGATCGCGACTTTTCACAGTAAGTATGGACTTTTCATTGTGTAATTTAATTTTTATTTGTGCTAGTGTAATAATAACACGTTATTACTGACGGTATTACATGTTGCATTCCGTTATAAAGGTTGTTTTTCCTTTCGGCATTTACGCTAGTTGGCGTCCATTTTAGTTTAGTAGCTGTGTTTTTCCACAAACGTAACCGTGTAGTAAAATAACGAGTAAAAAAATCTTAGATCGAACGAAAGCTAGGCTAGCAGACATATTTAATGAACTACCCAATCAACCAACGGTGTTTTCCCCACTTTTGTAGTTTACTGTATTAAAACTTCAGGTCAAAATAAAATTAGCGCGCTGGCTAGCTCAAACAATAAGTGACCTGAGATTTCACGTGTCGATCATGGCGACTTTGTGTCGTTTCTTTGTCTTAGCCAGCTTGTTTTAGCTAGTACTCCCACACCCACAGAGATCACAAACAGGTATACTTTTATTTTATCAAAGTTATTTTTAAGCATATATTAATTTTTAAGCATATATATCTGTCTTTATTTATATATCTATCTATCTATATATATATTTACTTTTTTCTTTTGTTGTATTTAATGTTTAGGATAATAGTAATCTATAGTAATAATAATGCATAGATACATTTAAAATAAAATACTGATATTTATCAACATACAAAAAATAAGTAGTACAAGTATCTATCCTATCAAATATAGCTATATTAAAACCTTCTTTTACATTTTTTTTTCTTTTTCCTGATTTTGTGTTTCCACAGCTTAATTTTTGTTTTTAAATATGCTTTTTTTATTTGATCCATTCAGCTTTTATTATGGAACCCCTCTTCAGAAGACTGGGAAATGGAACTCTGAATTTGTCAGACTCTCCAGAAGCCTATTCCTTTAAAAAAACAAATGAACGAAGGCCATGGATGAGGCCTTTGTCTCCTGAAGCAGTGTTGGAAAAGGCCACAAAGAACGTGTTGGATCATCAGGGAGATCCTGCTAACAGGAAGCATCTTCTTGGCTTCTTTGAAATTCAGTTTGGTATTTTCCATGGCCAGACATTCAAATGGCTTCTGGAAAATGCTTTGGGTTATGCTGCCTACCTTGTTGCTGCTATGACGACAGATCCAACAAGGGGAAGTAAAGACACCAAAGATCATGCCAGCAACAAAGAGAGCTTCAGGGAGTACGTGGAAATGTTTCCATCTGCCAAAACTGCAGTGGCAATGAAAGAGGAGCAGATGTTGCTTAAGAAGACACAACGTAGTATGTCCAGCCAGCCAGGACCATCAATGGCATCCTCACCCTCTCAGACTCCATCAACATCTGATCCTTCTGTTGAAAGACCTTCCTGCTCACCACCACATCCAAAAACTCCTCAGCCCATCTCCACCTCATCCCTCTCTTCTCTTTTGGCCGGAAATTTGGCAAAGGATAAAAACATTGACAAAGTCGTGAAAAAGCTGGCATCCCCATCTAAAATCAGACCCAGTAAGAAAACAATTCTTTTTTTTTTAAAACTCTAAATCACATTGAATCATATTGGTTGTGTATTTTAATGGTGCTGCTGTTTTTTTTTTTTGTTTGCTTGTTTGTTTGTTTCAGCTTTGATACATGCACGGCCACGTTCCACATCCACAACTTTAAACCAAGCATCTGGGTCCCTTTTTTCCTCACCTGGGTCTGTAAAATCCCCCTCCACCCTCCAGGTGTCAGAAGCCTCCTCCTCCTCCCTCCCAGCAACAGGACACTCTTCTCCACATGTGGAACTGTGGAACCCTCCATCAATCCTTTGACCCTAAAGCCAGTGAGCAGTTCTCCACCCCTGCACATCCAACAGCTCAGTCTCCTGCATTTCCACCCCTGTCGAGTGAAGTTGATGACAGCACACTTCTGACAGAAGCGATCAGATGGGACAAATCTCACTCCACAAGTATGTGCAATTTTTATATAATTGTTTATGTCTTTATTTAAGTTATATGCAGTTTGTTTTCTTTTATTTCTTTATTTTCCTCTCAGCAAACAGCGTGTGTCTTCCATCTGGCTGGATTCCAGCACTCCCTGAAGTGGACCAGAGATGGATGTCCAGAGCGCTTTTCAGATGGACAGCACAAGGATATCCTGAACTGGACTTTAGCAGGGTGGACAGGCTGTGGTGGTATCCTCCCCAAGTCCCTTTCCAGATAACAAATGTCCCTCAGCCTGAGCACTATTTTGGAAGTCCCCTCCTACTTTGGATGCCCCGAAAACTTTGGCAAGTCAAGCTGGTCTGCCCTCATTCAGATTGCCACAAAGAGCTTCTGACCTCAGCCGGTCTCCATCAGAAGATCAGACAAGTTATTTCACTAGAGACAACTTACTTTGTGGCGGCTGAATATTTATTTTGCAAAAGATGCAAAAGGAAGGTAATAAGCTGGAGCCATGGCATCGTCTCCCAGCTGGATATGGGTCACAGGGTGCAGTTTCCCTGCATCCTCACGTCCAAGCTTGCCTGTGACTTGAGGGTGGTCACTTTGATGCGCCAGAGGGGATTAGGAAACAGCAGCAGCCAGATTAGGAGGAAGCTGCAGGAGAGTCATTCAGAAGTGTGGCTAAAAAAGACTGTTCAGTACCTGACGGACTGCAAAAGTCTTGCAATGGCTGTGAAAAAGGGTCTGATTAACCCTGTGACATTTTCACCTCCCCCACCAATGCCCACTGTTCTGAAGCACAGGTGGCTGATGCAAGTCTACGCCCAAGATGTCCTCCAGAGGCTGACTGAGATAAAGGCCGCAGTGACATCGATTTATGGCCGCATCTTGAAGATGGACTCCACTAAGAAAGTGGCTCGGAAACTGGCTGGAAGAAGTTTTGGAACTGCTACCTGGGCAACAAACGTTGGCAATGAGCATGGCCAAGTCATTATGTCTGTGCTCACTGCCAGCGAAGGTTATGGCCTTGGGCCAATGGTTGAAGGGCTCATCAAGCGGTATGCAGTGGCTGGAGTACCTCCCCCTGAAGTGCTGTATGTGGACAGGGACTGCTGTAGAAACACTCTCCTGAGAAGAATGTTCTATAAATGGAAAGACCTAAACATCCGCCTGGACATATGGCACTTTATGAGAAGGTTCTCAGTGGGCTGCACCACTGATTCACATCAGCTATACGCGTCCTTTATGAGTCGCCTGAGCAATTGTCTCTTCATGTGGGATGAGGAGGATCTGACAGCTCTGAAGATAGCCAAACGCTCAGAACTGGCTGGCAATCTTATAAATCCATCAGAAGCTGATGTCCTGCGGTCCATTAGCCGCAGCGAGTTAGCCTTGCACTGCAGGCGAACTACACGCGGCTCTCGGGAGACTCTGGCTCTTATCAGAAACCTCATCGAAGCTTTTGACGGGGACAATGGTCGCAACACTTTGGGGGTGCCACTGATCAATTCAGCACGCATGAGCGAAATCATGGCATCCCAGGCAAAACACGTGGCCTGCATCCAGGATCCCCCTGGCATTCAGCTCTACACCAGGACAGGAACAATCCTGAAAGGCGAGCATCGTTTGCCCACATACCGCTGTGCCAGAGGTTCAACATCCCTTGAATCCTTTCACCTTCACCTGAATAGGTTCATCCCTGGTAAGTTGTTATATTATATTTGTTGAACACACAAAAAAATGCTATAATATTGTAAATAATATTGTAAATTATGTTAAAAGCTAGATTTATTGATGCATGGAAACATGTATGTTTTTTTATGCTTGGATTTTACAGGCACCCTGGCAAGTGATGTCTTCTTCCAGGCTTACTTGTTAGACGGGCTGGCCAGATGGAATGAAGACCGCGCTGTTGCAGCCACGACAGACGAGCAGCAGCCATGCTCGTACAACCATCTTCTGCGTCATGCTGCAAACAGTTTGTCTGGGGAGGTCCTTGGCAAGGAAGTTGTTCCCTATACTGAGCCCAGAAAGTACACAGGTATGCACACTTTTTTTGAAAATAACTTAAATTTTATTTTCCTTCTACTGATTGCTTTGCTTTTACAGGTGAACTTTTGGGGGTGGAGTACCTTTACCATCAAACTGGTAAAGTTCTCCAAGATTACAGAAAGACTGTTGAGAGGTCAGAGACAACTGTCATGGAGATTGAAGACAGTTTCCATGAACCTGAGGATTGTGAAGACATTACTGTGCCCACTTTGGAGCCAGTAAGAACCTTCCCAACCTCCTCAAAGTCCTCCTCGGCACAGGTCAGCAGTCTGTCAGCTCCCACCCCTCAACCTGGCCCTTCTTGGTCTCCTCCTCTGCTTCCTGAGGGCCCTTCAACAAGCGCGATGCACTCAGCACCTGGACCCAGTTCGCCATCTCTGTCCTCATCAACTTCTGCCGCTACCTCTGTGCCCCCTCATGTCTTATCCCCTGATGAACAGAGCTGTGAGTTTGTTAAGCTTTTCTTTGAAAACAAAAAACCGAAAACATGATAAAGTAGTTTGCATGTTTTATTGGCTTTTAATTTTGTTTTGCAAATTGGAATTGTATTTTTATTGCTTTTATGATGAAGATGTATCATATCATTATTTATTAAGATATTTGTATTTTCTTTTACAGCCTCCAAAAAAGATCTACCATCAACCAGTCAACAGTTGGACTCTTCACTTGACGTAAGAAATAGATTTCTTAAAAACATAACTGTCAGTTTTCTTTCAATTTATTTAACTAACCCGGTTGTTCTTGTTTTCAAGGATTCAGTTGGCCCTGATGATATCGAAGGTTATGGCGCCGTGCCGGAGCTGGCTAGTTTCTTGGTTGGCCTCCGGGACCATAATCTAGTGGTGACTGAAGATGAGGTCAATCGGATCATCTCCCTGTGGCAATCATTGTCAGATTATGACAAATGCAAGACAGTCTACTCTCAACGTCATCAAGCCCACCTGAAGCAAGGCAGATTCAGGGCCACCAAAAAGATTGTAGCTCCTGGTGTGGAAAGCACAAAAAGGTGAGTAGACAAAAAACATCAAAGAGCTCTGCACAAGAGATGACACAGAACCAAACTTTTAGCTTTAAAATTCAGTTTTTACTCATACATGCTTGTCCTTTTATTTTTTTCCCCTTTTTTTCATGAAGGTGTTTTATTGGCGCTCACAGTCCTGCACAATGGCCAGACTGCAACCGTGTGGTCGAGGCACTATTTGTGAGACTCTGTGCGTTGTATCCAAACGCTGTGCGCTGTGAGGGGAAGAAGGTTTCTTGATTCACAATGGTTGTGCGCATGTACAAGACAATCAGAGAGTGCATTGTCTCCAACGCTAGAATCATGAGTGAGACCACCATCCAGCTTCCAGAAGTAAACGCTGCTACAGTCACACAATGGTAAGTAAATTAGAATGATTTTAATACATGAAATTTTCTTCCTCATCGGTATGTTTTCAGCAGCATCAAATATAAAAAGATAAGAGTCTGTATCATTTAGAATGCATAGAGAAAAATCAAAATAGTATTAAAAAAAGAGGATAAAACAATAGTTAGGTCAAGCTATTTAATTTGTGTTGTAACTTGTGTTCACACAGGCAGCAAGGGATTTGTTGCCTTTTTTTTTAATCTATTGTTGAAGATTTTTGTGAAACACTTTTGTGCTTGTCTTTACAGGTACAGCAGGCGGTGTCGGGCACAAGAAAAACTCATTCTGAATCAGGGCATCCCACAACCTGCTGCTTCCATGGCAGCAACAGAAAAACTTCCTGATCCACTTCAGAAAGGACAACAGCTGCAAACGGGGACCTTGGCTGAGCCTCACATTTTTGTATTGCCACCAAACACTGCTGGGGAGGCAAAACTGAAACCGAGGCCACAGCGGCAGATGCCAGCACCCCAAAACCCGGACTTCTTTCCTTTGTTGAGCTCTGCACCCATCATCATGCAATCAGGGTCCAGTTCACAGGTGTTGGTTCCACCCATTTTGAACATTCCTCTCGGTGTAGTCATGCCGCCTCCTGCTATGATAATCAAAGACTCTGTCCCACCATCACCTCAGCCTGCTTCAAACACACCATACACAACACAACAATACAGAAAGAGAAAGATGGAAGCAGAGCAAATAGGTGTCACCAAAAGGAAATATGTTAAAAAGATCGATCACATAACATGCAGCAAATGTGGTGCAAACAGACAGCCACCATCACACCGTCAGTACTTTGGAAACTGGTTTTGTGAAGCCACGGAGACTCAAACATATGACAGTTGGAGAGCAGAACTAGAGAAACGTGGATATGGTAAAAAAAAAAAAGAGGGCAAGACCCCCCCACCACCACTTTAACATCAGAAAAATAACATTTGTATACTAGGAGCACCTATTGTTTTAGATTTGATTATTTTTGTGCTTTTCTATATAGTATTTGGTTTTTAAAGTAAAATATTCTGAGCATAACAATTTTTAGATGTTTATTTTCTATCATTTTTATTGATGTTTTCTGTAAGAATTCTTTGGTGTTTTTTTAAGCATTTAGTCATTTATTTTTCAATTATTCAATTTGAATACTCAAGTATTTTGTTCAAATATAATTATTACATTTTTGGATATACACTGTCTTATTTATGGTTGCCATTTAGAAAATTTGTTGTCATGTCTGTGAAAAATGTATGTGCATTAAAGATATTTTGAACTTTTAAATGAGCACTTGATTATTTGAATTGTATTTCTTATTTTAAAAAAAATGCTATTTGTATGTATTTGTTTAAAAGGGGACAATGGAATTTAAAAGAAAACCACATGGTTAAACAATACAAACTACATAGTTTTAAAAAAGCTAAAATTAGCTAAAAGGCTAGTTTTCATCAGTGGTACTCTAGCCATGATGACAGAAATAAGTTAAAACACTAGTACAATAAAAATGTATAAATTATATATATATATATATATATATATATATATATATATATATATATATATATATATATATATATATATATATATATATATATGTTAAAAGCTAATTAAATCTGGAGAACAAGACAGTAATAAAAGTTATTTGACAGTAATAAAAGTTATTTCTGTCAATAAAATGGTATGATATCATTTAATCTCGTGCTACCAGGTCTGAACATTTTCCGAAAGGCAGAATTGGGTTATAAAAGCCACGTTACACAAAACGCCCGAATTCTGACACGTCTCCGTCGGGGCTCGAACACGCGACTTTCGGTTTTATCTTACAAAAGTTGAAAACTTTACATCAACTTATGGGCGCAGTCCTTGGCGCAGCGGTTTGCGCGTTTGGTTATCAACCCAAAGACAGTGGGTTCGAAATCGGTCGGAGTCTCAATTATCGTTATTATTTTATTTTTGTAAAAAAAAATATTATAAGTGGTTCATACGTAAATTTTGAGAATCAGAATAAACAAATACTTCTTGCAACACAATTCCAGGCAGTTACGTCGTTTCTGTTCAGGATGGTGGGGGTGTGGCGTGCGGCGCCAAAATTCCCTTTTCGCCATGCAGCCCAGAACAGATGTTGTGTTTCCCGGGTCTCAGGCATCGTTGATTTATTTATTAACACTCATATTTTGTCCAAAAAGCGTAAAAAGGGTGAAGAATTAGGACAAACTTTTTCTGGGGCTTTATTCTGGGCCAAAATAAAGTCTGTCGTAATCATCCACCTTCTTTTTACGCCTTTGGGGACAATATATGAGTGTTACATTACAAATCAACTATACCTGATGAGATCAGAAAGACGCATTCTGACAGGAGGAATGCACCTTGTCGCCAAACTTTATTGACAAGTCAAAACAGAACAAAAATCGTCTTCAGCATGAAAACAAATGTTGTGCGCCATCTAGTATTCATACATTGCATAGGTTTTCATCTAAACAACTTGTTCTTTTCCCCCCAAACCAGTATTCAAATCTCATATAATTTAGCTGAATATGAATTAACAAATAAAAAAAAAAATTCTTACATCATTTCAAACTCATAAAATGGCGCTTACAAGCAGCTTCCTCCTAACATTGTGCCAATAACATAATGTGTATAACATTAAAGTCTTTTTCAATGGAACACTTTTTAAGGCAAATGTTGTGATACTAAAAGATGTGTACTCTTAACTAGGAGTCAGTTCTGGATGGATCTCTTTGGTGACTTGAGGGAGCGGCATCTCTTCAATGGCAGCTATCTGCATATCTGTTTAGTCAGATTCTGCTTCCTTGATGTCCTGCAGAAAGAACTCGATGAATACAAGCAGATCTGGAACACTCATACCATTCGCCCCGTTCGTCAGTCCCAGTGCCCATCTGACAAACCCGAAGCGATGGACCACGTGCCTCACAGGTAAGTATGGAATCTTGCTATGACAAAGGCAACCAATTTATTGAAAATTATTTATTTAAACAAAACATAAATGAATGTTGTGATTACAGTAAAAGTTTGTCTGTACCTGTGTCATGGATCAACCTGCTGCTTCCCTCTCCAACCACCAGAGGGAGCGCTTGCCTGAGTATTGACCCTGCACTCCCTCTCCACACTCAGCCAGAATTCCTCAGCTGTTTCCAATCCACCTCATCACCACCAGTATTTAATCTGCCTGCAGACACCACCTCAGTGCGAAGTCTTGCATTGCCACGCAGTCATTTCTAAGCAGTTTATTCCTTGTTTTGCCTCTGGTTTCTGACTCCTGCCTGCCTCCTTGACTCCCTGTTTGCCTGTGTCCTGACCTCTGCCTGTATTTTGACCTCGCCTTGCCTCAGCCTGTGTTCTCCATTAAAACCTGGTTTGCACATGGATCCACATGCCTCTGCCTCTTCGTCACAACCTGAACTTTAATAAAATAAAGTCTTGACATCAATTGAAAATACCTTGACAGACTCCTGGCCAGCAAAAAAATAAATAAATAATAATAAAACAAAGGCCAATATCACTTGGGTATGTGTGCTTTATGGCACTTAAAAATTGAGCAAACACAAGCTCCAATCAATGTATTTTCTGTATTTCTTCAAGGTTTGATGGAAGGAATTGTGGCTTCCCAACATCTGCAGAGGCCATTACACTGTTCAGCAGCCAGATGCCACCTGCAACTACTCTGGACTCTGACGAAGAAGATCTTGAAGCTCACTTTTCTCAGCTGCAGAGACAAAGTGGATTGCCAACTCCTCTCGACTGGGAAGCTGCTACTGAAAACTACATTAAACTTAAGAACATGGCCAATCTTTAATGGCATACTTAAGGTTGGTATAACAATGTATAAAACAAGAATACTTTGAATCTGTAAAAATCTTTTAAAACACTAGTATGTTGATTTGTTCTGAAAAGTGCTTAAAATTAAAAATATGGCTGTGAGGACTGTTACCAAGCATGTACATTCAAATTTAACATTTTGGACCAAAGTTAAAATTTCAACCATGTGCCCAACTTATGTGCCTTTCCCAGAAATGAACACAGTACAACAGTAAAATGAAATCAACAACTTTCTTTCAGTTTTTGGTTCAGGGAGACCCAAGAGTTTATGGCTAAATACAAACAAAGCCAGGGGAGTTCCTGATCCCAAAAGTCATATTTTCTTTAAATGTGTTGTAGCTGTCCACGAGAGGGAGCTTTAAAATGTTGGCACACGTGTTTGCCATGGGAAACTTCGAATCAACGAGGAATTGAAGTTGTGGAAGAGGTTCCAG
>NW_023416883.1:330781-335019 GCF_002922805.2 Oryzias melastigma | reverse complement strand
ACAAAGGCCAATATCACTTGGGTATGTGTGCTTTATGGCACTTAAAAATTGAGCAAACATTAAGATGTCTTCCAGTGTTGCACTGCTGCTGTTTTCTAAAATAAAAAATAATACATGACACTAATTTTGCTTTATAATTTATACACAAAACTTTACCATTGGAATAAAACGAACCTTCACAATCCAGAAGGTAGTCTGCCCAGAAACTGATTGTTTTTTCCTCCTGGTTCCTCTTGTTGCTTCCAGCTTCACTGAGGTCTGGTTTGAAGAGATGTTCAATGTCCATAGCAGATAGCTGTTTGTCCAAATGGCAGAGAAGAGGGGCCATAACTGCAGGGTGCTGCTGCAGTGCTGTTAAAAACTGCAAGCAATTAAGTCCCTCTTTGAATCTGCAATACAAAAATAGGTCCCATTAAAAGGTTAAATGAATAATTATGTGCCATAGTAATGAGTAAACATTCACATTTTTCTGACTGAGAAGAAAATAATTCACATATTGTTATTAAAGTTTTGCACTATATCTTATTCCAAAAATTCAAATTTCAATCAAAATAGAACTCATTTACTTTCCATTGTTATGAACACACACATAAAATTGAATAGAATGACTACAGATATAGAAAATGACACTTAAATAGTTGGGATGGATGTTCTCATACAAATGAATAGAAAAGTAAAATAAAAAAAACTACCTTTCAATTGCACTGTGGTTTCTTTCAATTATGTACCACTTGAGGTACTCCCTCACAACTGAGTGCTTTTCCTGTACTGATGTCACATTTCTAAAGCATCCTGCCGTTTGCAGCATTGTGCTGTTCTTTAGCATTTGGTCTTGCAGGTTCTCCAATGACGATGCATTCAGTATCTGAAAAATAACAACTAAATCATTTCAAATAAAAAAGCTATTCACAAATAGTAACCTTAAACTACCTCAGAACTCCCTTTACCAACATCAGTGATCCATGTACCTCTTTTAGCACTGTCCCTATAACTTCATCTTTGATGTCTTCTACAGATGAGTTGAAGCTGGACTGCCCTGATATGTAGCTGACCAGATCCTTTGAGAGGAAATTTGGACCAGGTCCACCATGCACGATGGACACAGATATCATCTTCCCTGCCAAACTGTATTCGTTCTCTCTTACAGCTGCTCGTAGAAATTCAGAATAATTGTTAATTAATCTACAATAAATACATATAAATTACATTATTGTTTGATAAAGTTCTTTAAAAAAAAGTTTTGTTTTTTTTTAAACATATATTATCTGAACAACACCTGCTGAATTGTAGACAAGGTAGCGGCTGTCTGTAGGTCCATCAAATATGGGTCGCAGGCTTAGCCTTTTCATGAGTAGAGAGAGAAACTCTCTTTTGGGGCCACCGGTATCGATACCTTCTTCCAACCTCCCTCCATCATCGGAGAACTTAACGAAAAGGTCCTTTTCAGAAAATGTTCCTCGTTTGAACCCTCTGACAGCTCCGTCCCAAATGTCTGAGCGACAGATGTTAAATCTGCTGATGGCATGGTGATCAATCTGGGAGGCTAGGTTTGCAATTATTTCTGCTGCTGATGGTTGTTCCATTCTAAAAGAAAAAATACAATTTACCTAAAGCTGCAGACAAGGATACACATAAAAAAACAAAAATGTTCTTACTCTGTATCTTTTGTAATGTTAAAACTTTCTGCATCACTGCCTGACTCCACCTCATCCTCTATTACAACTGGTGCATAGAGTTGTGTGTATGTGCTAAAAAAAACAAAAACATAAATTACCATATTCTTACAAAGAAGTGTTAAAATCAAAGAACCGGAAATGGTATGAGCAAAGCAAAATACCCGTAGCATGTAGCTGCCATTGTGTCTCCCGATGTGCCAGGAACTTCTGTGTCACAACCCACCTACAAAAAAAGAAAATAAAAATGGACTGTTTGTGGAAATGCACATACACACATATCAATCAGATATATAGACAGTGACAGTCCAGTTACATATCTATGGATAGATTGATCAAATACTAGGGTTGCTGAATGAGTGTCGGTTGGCATTTCACCAACACTCTCACTGGAACTCTGGAATGACCATGGTTCCGAAATCTGGAATTAGAAAAAGATACCCAAATGGTAAGCTCAATTTGATAGTGTTTTATGAGATCATGTGATGAACATCTTGATACAGACATTAACACACAGGACACGGTAGCCGTTACACTCACTGATGTATCCGTTGCATTGAACTTTGCTGTAACTTCGCTTGAAACAATCACCTCTGAATCAGATGTGAGACGTTCCTCAGCTGTGAAGAGATACATACTCGTATCAAAACAATGTTAAATGAATCCCAAATCAATGTACTGGAAGATAGCTCTCCTTGGACGCTAACACCTCCTTACAATAAACCACAACTTAAATCTCCTTGCCTGTGTCTGCTGCGTTCATCCTCCAGTCTCACTCTTCACCGCATCAGATACACCTGCTGCAGAGGGCTTACAGCTTCCTTGACGGACTGAACACCACCACGCAAGTCATGTTCTTCGACCTCTCTTCTGCCTTCAACACCATCCAGCCAAGACTGTTGAGGGCCAAGCTGGAGAATATGCAGGTGGAGGCTCCACTGGTCGCGTGGATTGAGGACTACCTGACAGGTTGACCTCAGTTTGTGAGACTGCAGAGCTGTGTGTCTGACACCCTGATCAGCAACACAGGAGCCCCTCAAGGAACTGTGATGTCTCCCTTCCTATTCACCACCTACACTGCTGACTTCCAGTACTGCTCTGAGTTTTGTCACCTCCAGAAGTACTCGGATGACACAGCTATTGTTGGGTGTATGGAGAACGGACTGGAAGATGAGTACAGGGACCTTGTGGACTATTTCATCCAGTGGTGCAAGGAGAATCACCTGCAGCTGAATGTGGCCAAGACAAAGGAGATGGTGTTGGACTTCAGTAGGAGTAAGCCCCCACCCTCCCAAGTCTGCATTGGTGGAAAAGATGTTGAAATCGTCACATCTTACAAGTTTCTGGGTGTCAGGACTCCAACTCCCAGTTCCACCCCCGACCATCAGAGGGAGCCCTTTCCAGAATATTGATTGCTCTCACCAGCTGTATTCCATTACCGTCATCAGTCTCACCATACTTAACTGTTCACCTCACTCCTCTTCTCCGAAGTATTGCCTAGTTTCACCTAGCAATTTCCAAGCGTTCCGATTCTCTTTTGCCTACTCGTGTTTTCTGACCCCTGCCTGTTTACTCGCCTTCCCGTCTAGCTCCTCGCCCTTGACCTCTGCCTGGCTCTGACTACGTCTCTGTTTTGCCCTTGTCTGTCTTGGATGTTTATTAAAACTTTACCTGCTTGCAAATGGATCCAAACGCCTCCGTGCCTTCATCACAGAATACTTCGCCAGACTCGGACCCAGCAGCAGGCGTTCCCTCGCCGTCCAACCCAGCAGCTTATGCTTCCATGCTACTGGAACATGGAAGACAACTTCAGCGGCTGACGCTAGCTACTGACGCCATCATGGCATGTTTGCTAGCTAACCCAGAGATACCTGCAGCCTCTTCTGCGCCGCAGCAAGCCGCCCCTCCGGTTCCCGAGGTCCCCTCCGCCGCTGGCGCCTCCATGTCTGCTCCACGTCTTTCGATGCCGGATAAATTCACCGGAAAACCCGAACGATGTAATGGATTCCTGATGCAGTGCCAGCTCTTCCTCCATCAGCAGGCTCATCTGTACCCCACTGAGGAATCCAAAGTGTCTTTCCTGTGTTCCCTCCTCACCGGGGAAGCATTGGAATGGCTAGCCGCGGTCTGGTCTGGGGGATCGCTGCCGTTCCACTCTTATGCCGAGTTTACCCAGTTGCTGCGCGCCGTATTCCAGCATGCTAGTGACGGAAAGAATCCAGGTGAGCAGCTTCTGGACATTAAGCAGGGGAAGGACACCGCCGCCGCCTACTCGCTACGATTCCGGACATTGGCCGCGCAAACGGACTGGACTTCGGCCACGCGTCGGACGGTTTTCCGCCGGGGACTTAACGCGGAATTACAACGCGAGATTGCATGTCGGGACGAGAATATGGACCTCGATCAGCTGATCGCGGTTACCATACGCTTGGACAATCTATTACGGACTCGGAGATCAAGAGAAGTCAGCGCCAAGCCAGTTTCCTTCCCGTCTATACGTCCCCGCTACGAGCACGTCACTTCCGCTGAGCCGATGCAGCTGGGAACTACACGTCTGACACCGGA
>NW_023416883.1:321548-330733 GCF_002922805.2 Oryzias melastigma | reverse complement strand
ACGCGCCACCAGATTTACTCACCCACACACCTGTCAGTCTCGCGATGCTACAGCATGATCACGTGCCTACTACCTCCCCCACGTGCCTACTACCTCCCTCACGTGCCTACTACCTCCCTAGTAGTAGTCATCACATCTAAGGCTATGGTGGATTCAGGGGCAGCGGGAAATTTCATTGACTTAACGTTTGCTCGCGCTAATGCTATTCCTCTGCTTGCCTGTGACTCCCGGGTGGCAGTCTCCGCTTTAGATGGACGCCCCATTGGTTCCGGTCGGATCCAGTTCCTGACACCGGACCTCCATCTCCTCACCCTTCATCAGCATGAGGAATACATCCGTTTCTTCGCCATTGACTCTCCTCGCTGTCCTCTCATCCTCGGACTTCCGTGGTTAGAGAACCACGACCCCACCATCACATGGTCCACAAAGAGCCTTGTGTTCCAGTCAGCAGTTTGTCGTCAAAACCACCTAGTTCACCCAGCCAGGCCCCCTGCGGAGCAACCAGTGTACCAGGTAGCTGCTACTGCTCTTGACAGGAAGGACTTCATAGCCTCTTCTGCTGGTCTACCGCCCCAATATCTAGATCTGAAGGAGGCTTTCAACAAACAACACGCTACACGCCTACCTCCCCACCGTACATATGACTGTGCCATCGATCTCCTACCTGGGCACACGCCAGCTAAAGGGAGAGTGTTTCCGTTGTCTCAACCAGAGACAGAGGCCATGCAGACATATATCCAGGAAGAGCTACAGAAAGGCTTTATCCGACCCTCTACGTCACCCGCCTCGGCCAGTTTCTTCTTTGTAAAAAAGAAGAACGGTGGCCTTCGGCCCTGCATCGACTATCGCAGCCTCAATGAGTGCACTATCAAGTACCGTTTCCCCATCCCACTAGTTCCACCGGCCCTGGAGCAGCTGCGTCAGGCCAGATACTTCACGAAGCTGGATCTGCGCAGCGCTTACAATCTTATCCGTATTCGTGAAGGGGACGAGTGGAAGATGGCGTTTTCCACTACAACTGGCCATTATGAGTACCTTGTCATGCCCTTCGGTCTCTGCAGCGCTCCGTCCATCTTCCAGGCGTTCATAAATGACGTCTTCAGAGACATGCTTCAGCGTTTCGTCATAGTATACCTGGATGATATCCTCATCTCGATGAACACACCTCCCATGTCAGGCAGGTCTTGCAGAGGCTCATTGATCATAAACTGTATGCTAAACATGAGAAATGCGAGTTCCACAGGACATCCATCGCCTTCCTCGGCTACATTATCAGTGCCCAAGCTGTCGCCATGGACGACAGTAAAGTGGACGCTGTGTTGCAGTGGCGGGAGCCCACCACAGTAAAAGAGCTACAACGGTTTCTGGGGTTTGCCAATTTTTACCGCCGCTTCATCCGTGGTTTCAGCTCTGTGGCGGCTCCTCTCACCTCTCTCCTCAAGGGGGCACCTAGGCGTCTTCAATGGACCCAAGAGGCCGCCTCGGCGTTCCAAAACCTCAAGCGGCTCTTCACGCAATCTCCCATCCTACATCATCCTGATCCCTCGATCAAGTTTCTTGTGGAGGTGGATGCCTCGAGTACTGGAATAGGGGCGGTCCTGTCTCAACGGCATGGTGAGTCATCCAAGCTGTTCCCATGTGCATTCTATTCCAGGAAACTTACCAGTGCCGAGAGAAACTATGACGTGGGGGATCGGGAGTTGCTTGCCATGAAGGAAGCCTTTACGGAGTGGAGACATTGGCTGGAGGGGGCGACTCACCCATTCTTGGTGTTGACAGATCATAAGAACCTGGAGTACATAAAGTCAGCCAAGAGGCTAAACCCTCGCCAAGCTAGGTGGTCTCTGTTTTTCTCGCGTTTCCTATTTCAAATCACCTTCCGACCAGGTTCCAAAAACGGCAAAGCAGACGCACACTCCCGCCTGCACGAGACGGAGGATGAGAGGCCTGGGTCTGCTGAACCCGTAGTGCCGGCATCGTTGCTTCTAGCTCCCATCCAGTGGGACATCATCACAGAACTGACTGAATACAATCAACAGGAACCACCTCCACCGTCCTGCCCTGTCGACAAGACCTACGTGCCTCCCCCTCATCGTCAACGGGTCCTGCACTTGGTCCATGACACTCCTGCGGCAGGACACCCAGGTATGGCGGGCACTCAGTCCCTCATGCGAAATTCCTTCTGGTGGCCAACCATGCTGGCGGACGTGGCGCAGTTTGTGACTGAGTGCACGCAGTGTCAAATGGCCAAGTCTCCACGTCAACTCCCAGCTGGTCTCCTGCAACCGTTGCCAACACCTCATCGTCCCTGGTCATACATCGCGGTGGACTTCATCACGGATCTACCCCGCTCCTACGGTAACACCACTATACTCACTGTGATTGATCGTTTTTCCAAGGCCTGTCGTCTGCTCTCCTTGCCCAAGCTGCCCACCACCATGGAGACCACCGAACAGCTACTCAACCATGTCTTCCGTCACTACGGCATCCCTGACGACATCGTTTCAGACCGGGGCCCACAGTTCACGTCACGTGTCTGGCAGGAGCTCTGCAAAGGGTTGGGCGTGAACGTCAGCATAACTTCAGGTTACCACCCCCAATCCAATGGCCAAGTGGAGCGGCTCAATCAGGAGGTCACTCGGTTCCTACGTACCTATTGCAGTCAGCGCCAGGAGGATTGGAGCCGGTTCCTGGTGTGGGCGAAATACGCACAGAACTCGCTGACAAAGGCTTCCACTGGATTAACTCCATTCCAATGTGTTTTGGGTTTCCAGCCTCCGTTCTTCCCCTGGACGGGGGGTCCTGCGGAATTACCAGCCGTGGAGGATTGGTTTCGGCGTAGCTGGGAGACTTGGGAGGCGGCTCACATCCAGCTGCAGCAAGCCGTCCGTCGGTACCAGACACAGGCGGATCGTCACCGTCGCCAAGGGCCCGACATCCTCCCTGGTCAGTGGGTGTGGCTCTCTACCCGGGATCTGCGGCTGAGACTGCCGTGCAGAAAGCTGAGCCCGAGGTTTGTGGGGCCCTTTAAAGTCACTAAGCAAGTCACGCCCGTGTCATTCCGTCTTGCCTTGCCCCCAACCTACCGGATCTCCCCGACCTTCCACGTCTCCCTGCTCAAACCTGCTGTCGGTCCGTCGGACGAGACTCCACCCCCTGAATCTGACGACACCGCGGTGACCCCTCTCGTAGTGGATGGCGAGGAGGTCTACCGCGTCAACAGGCTCCTGGATTCCCGACGGCGGGGTGGCTGTCTGCAGTACCTGGTGGACTGGGAGGGGTACGGTCCGGAGGAACGTTCCTGGGTTGCCTCCCACGACATCCTTGACCCCTCCCTGATCTCTGACTTTCACAGCGGTCATCCGGATCGGCCTGCTCCCCGTCCCCGGGGTCGTCCCCGTCGTCGGTGGCCTTCTCGCTTCCGGAGCCGCTCGCAGGGGGGGGGCTCTGTCAGGACTCCAACTCCCAGTTCCACCCCCGACCATCAGAGGGAGCCCTCTCCAGAATATTGATTGCTCTCACCAGCTGTATTCCATTACCGTCATCAGTCTCACCATACTTAACTGTTCACCTCACTCCTCTTCTCCGCGAAGTATTGCCTAGTTTCACCTAGCAATTTCCGAGCGTTCCGATTCTTTTTTGCCTACTCGTGTTTTCTGACCCCTGCCTGTTTACTCGCCTTCCCGTCTAGCTCCTCGCCCTTGACCTCTGCCTGGCTCTGACTACGTCTCTGTTTTGCCCTTGTATGTCTTGGATGTTTATTAAAACTTTACCTGCTTGCAAATGGATCCAAACGCCTCCGTGTCCATCTTGACCGTAAACTGGAGTGGTCCACAAACACTGAGGCGGTCTACAAGAAGGCCATGAGCAGGCTGTACTTCCTGAGGCGACTCAGGTCCTTCAACGTTTGTAACAGGATGCTCCTCATGTTTTTCCAGTCTGTCATGGCAAGGACCATCTTCTGGTGATGCCGGCATCAAAGCAAAGGACCCCAACAGGCTGGACAAACTCATTAAAAAGGCTGGTTCTGTTGTTGGTTCTAAGCTAGCCAGCTTAGAGGAAGTGGTGAGAGATAGAATGTTGGCTAAATTGCTGACCATCATGGACAATCCCTCCCACCCCTTCTATGAAACTGTGGATACACTGAGAAGCAGCTTCAGCTGCAGACTCTTGCAGCCCCGCTGCTCTAAGGAGTGGTACAGGAAGTCATTCCTGCCATCTGCCATCAGGCTTTATAACTCCTCCATGTCTAAAAGGTGAAAGGAAAACACCTTGGAGCTTTTTTCTTAGGCTCTTTTTACATCTTTGTACATGTGTGTATACAGTCTTTTTCTGCTGCTATGTGTGTACATTTGTTTATATTTACATTTATTCTGTTGCTATGTGTGTACATTTGTTTGTATTTATATTTATTCTGCTGCTATGACTACTTATATTTATAAGTTAGTTACATTTTATTGATCATTTGAATTTATTGATCTTTTTTGATCTTTTAGTAGTGTAATGGTGTTTTGTGCTTTTCATTATTATTAATTGCTGCTTCTACAACTGAATTTCCCAGCAGGGATAAATAAAGTTGATCTTGAATCTTGAATTGAGTTTTTGAACTTTTTACAGCAGCCTGATACTCAGTCAAGGAGTTTTAAAAAATCTCTAAAGAACTCTGAAACACAGGCTAGTCACTCTGAGATACAGAACTTCTTATCCAGCCTTTCTTTGCCTAACCTGTCTAAGGAACAAATAGAATCACTGGATGCTCCTAAAACCACAGAAGAAATAGCAAAGGTAATTAAAGGCCTCCCACCTAGTAAGGCACCTGGCCCTGATGGGTTTACTGCTGAATTTTTTAAAGCCTTTCCTGATGAACTCTCCCCTTTATTACTTCAAATGTACGTTGAGTCTTTAGAGCGTGGGTCCCTCCCTCCAACACTGACTGAGGCCCTGATTTCACTTATTTTAAAGAACGAAAAAGACCCTCTAGAATGCAAAAATTATAGACCAATTAGTCTGATCAATTGCGATTCCAAAATTTTAGCTAAGATTCTCGCAGTAAGACTTGATAAAGTTATGACTACTCTAATACATCCTGATCAGGTGGGCTTTATTCGAAGCCGTTGCTCTGCTGACAACATCCGGCGCCTGATTGATATAATTTGGGCTGTTCAAAATGACACCTCTTTGGGTAACGCCTCACCAGCAGCAGCAATCTCCCTGGATGCCGAAAAGGCTTTTGACAGGGTGGAGCGGAATTTTTTGTTTGCTACCCTGGAAGCCTTCGGTTTCGGAGCAACTTTTACCTCTTGGGTGAAGCTTCTTTATAATAATCCTAGAGCCTCAGTTTCCGTCAATCGGGCTATTTCAAAGCCATTTGGACTTTCTAGGGGTACAAGACAGGGCTGTCCCTTGAGCCCTCTTCTATTTGCCATAGCGTTGGAGCCCCTTGCGGCTTCTATTCACAAATACCCAGATTTTTCTGGTTTGCGTATAAATGACAGCACTCATAGACTGATGTTGTATGCTGATGATGGTCTGGTATTGGTTACACAACCACAGCGTTCTCTTCCTGCACTGTTCAGAATTATTGACCAGTTTTCTCACTTAACAGGCTGCAAAGTGAATTGGTCAAAATCCGAGGCCCTCCCTTTGACACTATATTGCCCAAAGACAATGTTTTTACCTGGCGACTTTAGCTGGCCTCGGACAGGAATCAAGTACCTTGGTATCAAATTCCCCCACTCTCTGTCTGATTTGATTCGAGTCAACTTTGAACCATTAATAGATAAATTTAAGTTGGATATAGAACGCTGGTCTCCTTTATTTTTGTCTCTCTGGGGAAAAGTCAATGTAATTAAGATGACTAGTGCCCCCAGTTTCAACTACTTGCTGCAGGCTCTCCCTATAAAAATTCCTGTTGGCTATTTTCAACAATTTGATAGACTGTGCAACAAATTTTTGTGGAATGGAAAGCGTCCCAGACTTAGACTGAAAAGACTGCAGAAACCGGTAGACCTGGGAGGACTGGGGGTCCCAAATTTAACTCTCTACCATTATGCTTTTTGTCTCAGACACATTATTCACTGGGCGTTGCCCCCTGAAAGAGCTCCTCCTTGGTTTAATCTAGAGAGTCAGCTGTGTTACCCACTCCCTCCATTGCTCCTTACCAGAGTAAAGCTTTCTGTTAACACCCAAAGCCACCCAATTGTCTCCTTTTTACAGTTTGTTTGGAAAAGAACTGCCACTATACTAGGCTTTCATTCACACCTGCATAGTATGGCCTCAATTTGGCACAACCCAAGCCTGTGCATCGACAAATTCCCTTTCTATTGGGGCCCTTGGGTTAAAAGGGGAGTTTTGCTGCTGGGAGACTTATATGAAGGGGGAATTCTTAAATCTTTCAATGACCTCAGCATCCAATACCAAATACCTCAGAATCAATTTTGGAGATATTTACAGCTACGACACCTGCTGTCTCACTCTCTTGGCTCACCAGCCTCCCCTCCCGAAATTATAGACTGGTTCACTCGTGCTGTGAAGGTCTTCGGCAAAGGCTGGAGGGCTTCAACCTATTATTCATTGCTCATCAGAAGATCCGATAAGGGGCCCTCGTACCTTAAGTCAGCATGGGAAAAAGATCTTAATGCACATTTTACAGATTCAGAATGGGCCAGGATTCTAAAAAATATTAAGAAAATGTCGAGGGAGCTTCGAACAAGACTAATCCAGTTTAAAATCTTAAACAGAATGTACTGGACCCCTCGGAAATTATACAGGTTGAAACTGGCGCAGTCCGCTGCTTGTTGGAGATGTGGGAGGGACGAGGGCACACTAACTCATATGCTGTGGAGCTGTCCCAATATTCAGAGCTTCTGGATGGAAATCCATCGATACATAATTCAGGTCATTAAGTACAATGTACCCATCTCCCAGGTGCTTTTCATTTTGGGTGACCCATCACCTCTTGATAACCTTCCGTCGCACGATGCTGAGTGGGTCCAGACAGCTTTAATGATGGGTCGCAAACTCATTTTATCACAGTGGAAGTCTCACTTGCCCCCCCCTGTCTCTTTGTGGCACAATCACCTTGGTAAACTAGCTGCACTGGAACGTCTCTCTTATAAACTATTAGATAAGACAGATGACTTCCATCTAAAATGGGACAAATATCTCTCCAGCTTAAATGGGACTTAATAGCTTTTTTCCTGTGTTTTTTTTTTTTCTCTTTTTTTGAGTGTGCTTTGTTCTCTATGGGATGGTAGGACTGCATTTCAATTTTCTAACAGTATACTTAATGCTCTCGCTGGGTGACTTGTGTTCCATTTAATACTTTTCCTTCTGTTTTTCGGTTTAGTTTTATTTTCTTTCCTTTGTTGTTCTTGTAGATTTACATTCCATATATTTTATATTTTACTGACAGTGTTGTTTTGTATTGTATAAAAACTCAATAAAAGTTCTAATGGAAAAAAAAAAATCTCTAAAGAAACGTAAAGCCTGTCTTTATTACATTTCTGTTCTGCGCGCCGGCAGGAGCGTCTGAGTGCGCGAGTGTGCTCATTGATCCAAGGCTCGGGAGCAGGTTTACAGCATTTAGTCTTAAACAGAGTGATTACATCTAAAATTCCCGTACAGACTGTGTTAAAAACCTCCATAAGCTGATCAACATTTCCATATTGGACATCCGGGTAGGAGAGCTCAGAGGATGAAAAGGCCTCTGAAAACTGCTGCGCAGTCTGCGCGTTAATCAGACGGCGGGAGCGCTCAGGGGCGCGTGAGTCAGGTAGCAGCAATGAAAGATCAAAGTCAAATAAAACAGATGATCAGAGAAACAGGAATCAACATTCTCCTTGACATCTCCATGTAAACCCAGAGTTAAAACCAGATCCAAAATGTGTCCTTTCTCGTGTGTTGCGCTGTGCACTAACTGATGCAGGTTAAAAGAACTGATCAAGTCCAGAAATTCTTTTGATAGTGGCTTATTCTCACAACACACATGAATATTTAAATCCCCCACAATTAAAATGCGATCATATTTTAAAATGATATCTGACAATAAGGCTGCAAAGTCCTGAAGAAAGTCCTTATTGTACCTGGGTGGTCTCTAGATCAGCACGCAGAGAACCAGAGACTGGTGTTTAATTTCTACGAGCTGGACCTCAAACCTGGAGAAAGTGTCCGCTGGAAGCTGTCGACAGAAGTGTGAACAGAAGACCACAGCAACACCTCCACCTCTATCTGCAGCTCGAGGAGAGCTGAGGAATCCACAACCAGCAAGAAGAAGCTCAGAGAACAGCGTGAAGTCTCCATCCTGAAGCCATGTTTCCGTCAGGAATATAAAATTCAGCTCCCGGGAGGTGAAAAAGTCATTCAGGATAAAAGTTTTGTTCGCAAGAGATCTGACATTGATGAGAGCCGATCTCACAAACACACGTGGAGGAAGATGAGGAGGCCCGACTCAGTGGAAGGAGATTCCTGAGCTCCACCCCGCGTTTGGAGGACCGACAATGACGGAGAGAGAAGGCAGCTGCCGGCAGATGAGCCTGGTCCACCGCTGCTCCAGGAACAACTGATAGGATCCAGCACAAGGAAACAGAACGATTCCGTTCAGAAGATCTTCGAAGGGCCTAAATCCTCAGCAGGACTCCGCTCCTCTTTCCCCGTCTCCTCGCTGACAGCTGGGTGGGATGCGACGCAGGTCAACAGGTATGCCAGAGAGGAGTGGTGACGAGTATGGAGCTTCATATTTAAAAGTCTGTTTAAAAATAAAATCCTGGTAATGCTCAATTTGCAGTAGAGCTTGGCGATCATAAACCAGGAGGGCAGAAACAGGGTGCCAGCTATTTAAAAACAATAAAAATATAACGATCAGAACTGGGAGCAGAGCTGACAGACTGCAGGCCGCACACGCTGGTGCCAAGCAACCCCCCACCAAGGGTCCTAAATGTGTAAGGTGCAAGTAAAACCAAGGGGAGGGGCGAAACCATGCGGCGGCCAAAGAAGGGGGTTCCACTGGCAAGTTGCCCCCCTACTCCCGCACCGCACTGCAATACAGACACCCTCCCCTTCACCCTAATGCATGTTTGTATGAGGAAGGGGATATGTTGGGGTCAGTTGGCAGACTGACCCCGATGGTAGACCCCCCCTCCGCCGTGTTGGGTCCAAGTTCCCCCAGCCCAGGGGTCCCACCCCCC
>NW_023416883.1:318727-321450 GCF_002922805.2 Oryzias melastigma | reverse complement strand
AGAAGCAAGTCCCACGGACAAATCCCCGCCCCCAAGCACCTCTCCTGTGAGTGCACTGGTCAGGCACTGACAGGACCTAGGCAGCTAGACACAAAAACCACAGAAACATGGAGAGGGGAGAAAAAGACGTCTTTCCTGAGAGGAGGTGTGGGGGGGTGGTTGTTCTGTTTCTATTCATTTAATTAAGCTTAGCAGGTGATTCAGCGCAGTTCAGACGCAGCAGCGCGGGGGGGTCTTCAGTACAGCCACAGGGTGATCTCGGGGTCCCGGAAGAGCCGGCCGTCCACACAGAGTTTATCCACCGCGACGGACAGATGTTGTCTCCTCAGGGAAAAAGGAGCTTTCTGTGGCGTAAAATCTCAGTGGGATACTGGTCGTTTACTCTGTAGTGCGTTCCCTTCACCTCCCGTCCTTGGCTTTTAACAGAAACTTTCTGTTTATATGTCATGGCTTGGTTCTCCTCAGAGAGCTGGGTGGTGTCAGAGGTTAGGACCTTCACGGACTCCCTGAGGCTGTGGTTCTCCGCGGCTAACTCCTGCACCTGCTGCTGGCTAAACTCCAGAGACTCCCGCAGACCCTGGAACTCTCTATGAAGGATCTCCAGCAGGTTGAGGCGGGCATCAAGGCTGAAGAGCTTCTTATCTATGGAATCTAACATGTCGCTGAATCCGCTGCCTGGGGGGAGACGGCCTCGGGAGAATCTTCAGAGCGATTACGCTTGGAGGAAGGGCTGGCGGTGCTCATCTTCTCCTTGACCAAGGTATCAAAGTAATCGTCGATGAATTTCTCCAGGTCCTCCAGGCTGTCAAAAACTTATTAATCTTTTCCAAAAGTTTATTAACTAACTGGTAAATTTTGATATGGCGGTATAAAAGTTTGTTCAGCTACTTACACGCCGCCAGGTTTACTCACCACACTTCTCTCGTCAGGTCTCGCAATTCTACAGCATCTCGCTTGCTCACAGTCCGCGGGGAACTCTCCAAGTTTCCTGAAGAAAACCTGCGCCGGACCAGGTTACGTTCAGATACTCAGTTATCATAGTAACTGATTCTGAGTTCAGCTTAACCCGCTTCTTGAAACGGGTTTGGTTTCACCCACTTTCACGTGTTTAAGTTATCTCAGTTTTTGAAACCAAATACTCAGAGTTTTCCTGAATTTAGAGTTCAAGAACTCAGAGTTTTAACAAAACCAGCTTTTTGAAACAAACCTCAGAACATTCTCCTCATAAGTGTTAAGATGTGTTTTTTTTTTATTTGCATAGAGACATTATCATTATTGTTCTTGTTCTTTCTCTCCTTGGACTAATGCGGGACAGCAAGCCATCAAGCTGGGTTACAAATATTCATAGACAGAAGAGCAGCTAAAAACACCTCATTCAGATGCAGCTCCTGCAGGCTAGAAGGTAACAATCACCGTGAAAAAAAAAGAAAAAGACTGCTTTCCTGAACCCATACATGGAGACATAATTATAGATGCTTTTGTAGAGCTCTTCAAAATAATTGGCTTAACCTCTCAACATCATCTGTATCACAGAGGCATTTTAAACGAGATATACAGTGTGGTGGAATATTTGTTGATCCGATGAAATGAAGAAATGTCAAACGTTTTCATGAAAGTTTATTAAACAGAGCAGAGAAAAGTACACGTTGGCGAGCATGGCGGAGAGGTCTGCAGAGCTCTGATCTGTGATGAAGGACGCTCACATTTTATACAGTCATATAATCAGCAGTTAATCGGAAGCTTCCAGACGGGAGCGTAAATGCCATATCTAATATGAACAAGATGTTCTAATGAAGTCAAAATGTTTACACATTGTGGTCAGGGTGTTCTGACAATAAGAAAACAAGACTCAGAAGATGAGACATAAGCAAATGTATAATTTCCATGACACGCCATCCCCTTGTTCCTAACAGGAACAACACAAATGCGGAAATTATGACTATCAAAACACTGAACAAAACAGACCAAAACCAAGGACAAAAATTAAGACAAAACACTGGGACCTCATATAACATCAGAACCATGACCCCAAAAAGGTTTAACACAATCCATCATTAACAAGGCTCAGAAAAAGTCACAAAAAAATCAAACTAATGAAACCTAATCATCCCATTAAAAAATTAACAAACTACAAAATCTAACTAACCAATCGACAAAGAAATTAATCAATCCACACAACCGTCTGTCCATCATCAAATCCATCAGAGCAGTAATCTAGCGCAAAATCAGACGACGAGGCGGGACGGACCCCTGCAGTCAGGGAGCCGTAAAAGAGCTGGTGAACACGCCTACTAAAGCAATGTCAAAAAGTCCAATCAGCAGGGAACGAATACAGGGAATGCAACAACCTAGAGGACGACAACAGAGGAAAACACAGCTAAGGACATAAGCACAGAAACAAACAGGACCTGATATTTTCCAAAAATTTACTCCCAAAAATCCGATACTGACGTGTTAACACCTGAATGTTCTGTCAATTTACTACTGAGTGTGCGCAGACCATCAACAGCTCTGGTTAACTGCTATTAGGATTAAATGTGCAGCACTGATCTTCAAAATTAGAACATACACCAGGAGGAGTCTAGGGAACCAATCGGGATGCGACGTGCAGAACTATCAGCAAGACAAGAAAACATACCTATAGCAACATTAACATCAAAGAGGGGAGGGGACCTCGTCCCAGAAAGTAACAGGAATGGAACTTCCTAGTACGAACATCCGGA
>NW_023416883.1:292729-312340 GCF_002922805.2 Oryzias melastigma | reverse complement strand
GTTTACACATTGTGGTCAGGGTGTTCTGACAATAAGAAAACAAGACTCAGAGGATGAGACATAAGCAAATGTATAATTTCCATGACAACAGTCAAAGCCTCCAACCTGTATCAATGAGACTAAAAGCTTCAGACAGCTTCTCCACAGGCATTAGTAGCGTCTAGTTTTTTAAAACATTTGGCTTTTTAAAACATCATGCTAAAAGAGCCAGCGGACTCGAATTTGATGCATAAATCGTATTCGGTGCCATATACAACATTACGTTGGGCTTGTTGAATTAGTTCACAATTGTTGGACTTTTCTCTTTAAAGAGAAACACCCCATGAGCGACTTATATGTATTTAATTTCTTCTTCATTATGCATTTTTTGGAGCTGTGCCAGAACAGAGTGAGTGCCAATAAGATTCTTTCGGAAGCTCCTTTTGAACTGAATAATACCTCTGCTCCTCTGTCCTAGTGTGCCTGACCCCTTCCCCCTCCCGGCGGACTAAGGAGCCCTGGCCTACTGCACTCCTGTATTAAATAAATGAATAATTGCGAGTTCTGATCAGTCTGTTTTTTGGGATCCTCTCACTCACTCAACCTGATAGTTCCAAAGGTAAAATATGGTCATATATGTGGATATAGTTCACTCTCAGAGGCTTAAGAAAATCCTGGTATGACCTTTTTAAATAAACAGTTTTGTGCCTAATATTGATTCTTGTGGTACTTCGCTTTATGTACTTTTACTTTATAGTTTTTAAAGTGAACTGTGCTTTTTTTTTTTTTTTAACACCAAAAATTCAACAGGAGTGCTCAAATTTAAATTTGAAAACATTCAGCATGTCACAAACTATTACATTAAGCAGTGTATTTTTATTGTATAGTTTTTGAAGTAGTAGTACTTAAACTTTTGATTTTTTTTTTATTAAAATACTGCAGTAGGTGTTAACTTCTAACTTGAAAAAGTGACTTTGGTGCATAATATCAGGTCTTGAATACTATATCCTTGGTTTACATGTCATCCACTATCCCATGACACGTCCTTGTGTACTTTTACTGTATTGTTTATGAAATATCATTAATATCAACTATGCATTTTTTTTTACCAAAAATTCTTTAGAAGTACTTAAATTTGAATAAAGTGACTTTGGTGGGGGGGGGGGCTTACACGTGCAGCAGCGTAAGAGACAAATAGAGAGAGATAACACAAAACATATAGAAAATGAGAGACATTAGAAAAGAACAAACTGGAACCATTTGACTGGAACCATTTGACTTTATTTGATAGTGTAACGAAGAGGCTGAGGCGTTGAGATCCATATACAACAGGTTTTAATGGCAGAAGATCCGACAGGGGCAAAACACAAGGCGAGGTCAAAATCCAGGCAAAAGGTCAGACAAGGAGCGAGGCAGGGAGTCAGGAGACAGGCAGAGGTCAAAACACAAGAAGGCAAAGAGGAATAAACTGCTCAGAGTTGTATGACAAACAAATACAATGCTTTACAATGAAGTGAGTCCAAGGGGTGACTAAATACACAGAGATAATGAGCATGATGAGAACCAGCTGGTGATGATGGCAGGCAGGAGACAGGTGAGGAGATGGCTGGTAAAAACTCAGGTGAGGGGTCCCTCTGGTGGTTGGAAGTGGAACTGGGTGATGGATCCCTGACAGTATGAAGGAACAGAGTCTGCAGGAAATCATTCTATATAAGTAGAAATATTCTCTCTAGAGAAATATATATACCTCCACAACCAACCTGTCCAGACACCTGAGAACTGAGAGAATCTTCTCTAAAACAGAGCAGATCATCACAGAGAAGAAACCAGATTTAACCCTGAAGGATGAGACTCTTTTGTCTTTCTTAATGTTATTGTGAATAAAAGTCTTAGTTGGTTTTGCACAGTTTCATTTGTATTTTGGGTTGTGGTTGCAGAGTTTTGTGTTGTTCACTTCAAATGTGTTTAAAAGGAAAAAAGCTTTAAATGTGTAGAGCTAAAAACTAAATAGTTAATTGTTAGTTCTTTTTCATTAATTTTGTACATTCTATCTGGAAGGGATAAATAACAGCATATACATAATTTACACTCTATATGAAGAAAAACATGTTTACACTAGGGTTTTTGTGCATAATGTTATGTAGTATTTTATAATGAATTAAATAAAGCAAAAAACAACCTAAAAATCCATTTGGTAGCAGAAAGAACCGCTGTTTATAGAAAGCTAATGCAAAAGAACTGAATCTCTGAGAAGAGTCAGAATTCCCATCACTATTGTGGAGGGAAACGAGGAAAGACCGTCATTTTTACTCGTCTGAAAGATTTGGAAAGATTCTTCAAAAAAAAAAAAACCCTAAAAGCTGATTATTTAGATTTTTTTTAGATTTTTTTTTTTTTAGTCATTCTTTAATGATAATAAATGTTGACTGTTTTGAAGAGATATACGTTTAACTTGAGCAAATTGACTAATGATAACGATGATATTTGCAGCAGAAAGTTGTGTGTTTGTGGGGTGGGGTGAGGGAGTGAATTGAGATTGAGAAACACTGGGTTAAATTGACAGCACCTCTGCGCTTCAATGACACTTCCTGATTATTTAAAAACGTGTACTCTAGATTGTGGAGGGACTGTACATCAATACAGACTAAAATTTTTTACCTTTTTGATGCTAGTGTGCCGCAGGACTTTTTTCATGGAAAAAGTGTACCTTGGCTCAAAAAAGGTTGAAAAACACTGGTCTAAAACCTGAATTGTATGCATTGTCCTAATTTAAATAAAAAATGAAAATTTGTCTCTCACAGTACAAGTTTAACTGTGAAAATACAGGCCTCTCTCATTTTTTTAAGTAGACTTTGTGTCCAATTGAATGAAACATTGAATAAAACACAGCTTAAATACATTTTTCTAAAAAAAAAAAATAAACAAATAAAATAAAAGAATTTGAGAAGCACCACTGAAACTGCATGGAGGCCATCAGAACAGAGTGATCCATAAACACAGTATATGTGTATTTTAGGCCTCTGGTCTGTCTCTCTGTTTCTCACTCTTTCTCTCTCTCTTTCTCTCACACACACACTGTGCTGTGTTTGCATGAGTGTGCATGGATAGAAGCAGGTTAAACATTAATGTCTGCTGTCTCTTAAAGCTAACATTGAGACAGTGAACCTTTGGAGTTTGAAATGATGTGAGCATGCACATACAGATGACACGTGACTGCACACAGTTGGTGCTCAGAATGACACAGCTCTGATCGGAGGGAGGTGATCTCTGAAATTGCTCAGGTGAGTTCTTAGTCCTTTTTTACTTTTTCTGTTCAGCAACAACACTGAGAGAGGGAAGATATAAAACCAGTATTGTTTGGCCTGTGGATGAGCAGTTCTTTGCTGTCGTGTCACTGACAACTGATGCCTCAGCTCAGAACAAAGTCAACCTCAGGGGTATCCACCATTTTTTTGTCCATGACTTAAGTTTCAGATAAGTTGAAAATGCAGGAACGTTTAAACTGAAACCAAATTTAGCAAATCTTCAAAACCTTACTAAAAACTGCAACACCTGTTGGCCTCTCTACATTTTTTGTTAACACAGATCTTCAATGCTACATGTTTTCTTTCTCATGGTGACTTGAAGGTTAAATCAGCAATGACCATGAAAAGTGACCAAACTAACAGTGTTTTAGAGAAAAGTCCATCATAAAGCATACCTTCCATCTTATGTGAAGTGAACTCTTCTCTCAATTAATTTTTTTTGTTGAAAAAGCCAAGCCTTCTGAAGGCTTTGACTTTCCAGCTCTTTAAAAAAACATTAATGGGGGTGGGGCCCCTGGGCTAGGGGGACTGCCAGCTGCCATCAACCTATCCCCTTCCTCATACAAACATGCATTAGAGTGAAGGGGAAGGTGGTTGTATGGCAGTGCGTTGCAGGGTGTGGACTACTTGCCAGTGCAGTGGCGCCTCTACACTGAATTACTCCCCAGGCTAGAGCCTGCTCAACCATCCCCCCCAAGTCAAAACTGAACTTTGCTTGTCCGTGTCAACGGCCATGTTTTCCTACAATTACAATTGAAAACAAGATACAAAAGACATTGAACACACCGCTGTGCAGCATAAAAACAGTTATCAGTACATAAAATAACACAAACTAAAAAACATACTATAAAAAAATAAAACTATATAAGAAAATATGATGTTGTAAAACATATTAATGATTTGAACATTTAAGTAAGTAAGTAAATTCTATATCACCTTTCACAGATAAAAAATACAAAATGTTTCACAAAGAAGACAGAATAAAATTACAGCCAGTCATACACATATTGCAGATATAATAACATAAAAGACAGCAAAACCAAGGTAAAACACAATAAAAGACAAAAAATAAAATTACCCAAAAGCTCTTTTGAATGAAAACGTCTTGACCTTTGACTTTTAAAACACTCAATGGAGTTTATCTGTCGTACTGCCTTTGGGAGGTCATTCCAAAGACGAGGAGTAACGGCTTGAAAGGCAACGTCTCCTCTGGTTTTAAAGCGGGTTTTTGGAATTTTTAATAGATTTTGATTTGAAGACCTCAAGGACCGGACTGAAGAGTAGCAATGTATTTAGGAGTTTGTCCATGCAAGGCTCTAAAAACTAAGAGTAAAAATTTAAAATCAATTCTAAATTTAACATGGAGCCAATGTAAAGAGGACAGTAAAGGGATTATGTACGCTAATTTATTGGCTCCTGTTAAAAGCCTTGCCGCAGAATTCTCAACAAGTTGCAGAAGTTTTAAAGAGCTTTTGCTAAGACAAGTAAAGAGTGAATCACAATAATCTAACCATGAAGATATAAAAGCATGGATAATCATCTCCAGGTCAGGTCTAGATAAGATGTTTTTGACTTTTGCTACACACCTCAGGTAGTACACACAATTTTTGACAGTTTGTTTAGCGTGCCGATCCAAAGACAGAGATTTGTCAAAGAACACCCCAAGGTTCCTGACACTTGACTGAACAGAGGAGGTCAGGGAACCAAGGTGCAATATTTAAATGACCAATCTGATCTCTACTTCCAGCCCAGTCTCAGTAAAATGCGTACATATGCCACGATTTTGGAAATACCATGTATAATATACGCCAAAACCGGTTTTTGCGTGCATATAATACGCGCGGTCCTAAACGTGTTAAATGTGTTTTCCACGTTTGACACGCCCCATAGTGGAGGCGTGAGCATCACAGACAGCCCCACAAACGAACAATTTGCTTTTCTAACCCTAACCATAACCGTAATCCTAACCTTAACCAGGAACGACGTCATTTAGAAAAGAGCCGGAGGATTTCTGACCGCGTGATCAAAACGAAACCTAAAAAGCCGTGTATATTGTACGCCGGCACAACCTATTCTCTACCATTGCGTATCATATGCACGTAAAAAGTGTGTTTGGCGTATATTATACACGGTATTTCAGAATGCAAAGTTGTGGCATACTGTATGTATGCATTTTACTGAGAGTGTGTTGCTGCTTCAGAGAAGAACGATCAGTCATGGTTGGTGTCTTCAATCCAATGATTGGTACATTTTGAGTAATGACTGGTTATAACATCCAAAGTCTACCAGCCATATTATATTTCTACTAGCCAAACATTTGTCTAATAAAAAAGTTGTATGTTTATCAAAACCATTATCCCTTTTATTTTTACATTTTTAGTTCATAATTATTTTCTCGCAAAAACAAAACACTAATAATAGGGAAGTTTATGTGTATAGCACATTTCATGTACAGAGACAATTCAAAGTGCTTTATATAAAACATTAAAAGAAACAATCAAAAGAAATAATAAAAATGTGATCATTAAAATAAAATTAAAAGAAAGTAAAAAGATTTTCATTTAAAACAAGCATAGATAAACAGTGCGGACGTAAACTTTTGAATACATATTAATCAAATGCAACTGAGAAAAGGGAATGGTGGCAGCTTATTGGGGCTTGGCGCCGGTTTTCCTGACCTGTCTGCACTGCTCTGCGGCGGCGTTCCTGTGGGCCTCGCAGGCTTTGGCACCTCTGTGGACAGCAGCTTGCCATTTTGATCTGTTGAGTGCTGTCGTCTCCCATGTTCAATGTTGAAGGCTTTAAGAGAAGCTTTGATATTGTCTTTGAATCGCTTCTTTTGCCCGCCATGGGAGCGTTTGCCATGCCTCAGTTCGCCATACAGAAGTTTCTTGGGAAGTCGGTGGTCTGGCATGTGAACAACATCGCCTGCCCAGCGAAGCTGGGCCTGCATCAAGGTGGTATAGATGCTGGGCATGTTCGCACGGGAGAGCACCTCTGTGTCAGGAATCTTGTCTTGCCACTTAATGCAGAGAAGTTTTCTGAGGCTGGTGGTATGGAAGTGGTTGAGCTTCTTGGCATGGCGTTTGTAAACAGTCCATGACTCACATCCGTAGAGCAGTGTGGTGAGAACTACGGCTTTGTACATTTTAAGCTTTGTTTCCAGGGTGATGCCTCTTCTGTGCCAGACGTTCTTGTTGAGTCTGCCGAAGGCTGCGCTGGCCTTAGCAAGTCTGGCACTCACCTCATCGTCGATGACAACTGTCCGTGAGAGAGTGCTACCCAAGTATGTAAACTTGTCCACAGAGTTCAGCCGTTGCCCGTTGATGAAGATGTTGGGTTCAACGTAGGGTGTTCCTGGAGCTGGCTGATGCATCACCTGTCTTCTTTGTGCTAATTGTGAGACCAAAGTTGTCACAAGCAGCAGAGAACTTGTCAACGCTGTGTTGCATGTCAGCTTCGGTGGCAGCGTTGAGGGCACAGTCATCAGCAAACAGGAAGTCATTGATGGTGTCCGTTTTAACCTTGGTTTTCGCATGAAGCCTCCTGAGGTTGAAGAGCGAGCCATCTGTACGATATCTGATGCCAATGCCTGTGTCAGCGTCTCCAAAAGCGTCAGTCAGCATTGCAGAAAACATGAGGCTGAATAGGGTAGGAGCAAGGACACACCCTTGCTTTACTCCATTTGAGACAGCAAAAGGTGATGAGGTCTCTCCGTTTTCTTGAACTCGAGCCAGCATGCCATCGTGTAGTTGTTTTATGATGGCAATGAACTTCTTGGGGCATCCGTACTTCGCCATGATTCTCCAAAGACCATCTCTACTGACAGTATCAAAGGCCTTGGTCAGATCGACATATGTGGAGTAGAGGTCAGCGTTCTGTTCCTGACACTTCTCCTGGAGCTGCCTAGCAGCAAAGATCATGTCGATAGTCCCGCGTTCTTTCCGGAAGCCGCACTGACTCTCTGGTAGGAGACCTTGCTCGAGGTGTACGATGAGACGGTTGAGAAGCAGTCTGGCCAGAGTTTTTCCTGCAATGGACAGCAAGGAAATACCCCGATGATTGTCACAGGCCTGTCTGTTTCCTTTTTGTTTGTACAGGTGTACTATGGAGGCATCTTTGAAGTCTTGTGGGACAGTCTCATGTTGCCAGATAAGCTGGAACAGCTGATGAAGCTTTTCTGTCAGTGCCGTGTTGCCTTCTTTGTAGACTTCAGCTGGAATGGAGTCCGATCCAGGTGCTTTACCACTGGACAGCAGACAGATGGCTTTCTTAGTCTCTTCCAGAGTTGGGATGGCATCCAGCGTCTCATTAATTGGGACCTGGGGGAGACGATCGATGGCTTCATCATTGATGGAGGAGGGGTGGTTCAGTACGGTTCCTCCTGTGTTTCAACAAAATGCTGCTTGGTGTTGCCCACTTTTAGCTTAGTGATGTTTAGGCGTTTGGGTGCTTTCATTCCCTGGGGGCGTCTCTTTTGTTGGATGCGCAGGTTGAGTTTGGAGACGATTAGCCGGTGGTCTGTCCAGCACTCGGCGCCACACGTGGCCTTTGTGACTCAAACGTCCTGCCTGTCCCTCTTCCTGACAATGACATAGTCAATCAGATGCCAATGCTTGGAGCGGGGGTGCATCCAAGATGTCCTGTTTCGGGTAGGGAGGCGAAAAACGGTGTTTGTGATCAGGAGGCCAAGCTCGGCGCAAGTCTGGAGAAGTAGTAGACCGTTGCTATTATAGTGACCAATCCCATACTTCCCAATCACTCCATCCCAGGAGGTGGTGTCACAACCGACTCTCGCATTGAAGTCACCAAGAATGATGAGCTTATCATCGTTGGGAACAGTGGTGACGACGGCATACAAGTCCTCATAGAACTTGTCTTTGACCTCATCCGGGTTGGTCATGGTGGGAGCATAGGCACTGACAATGGTGGTAAACTTCTTCCCGTTGTGAATGGGGAGTCTCATCGTCATCAGACGATCGTTGACTCCCTTCGGTGGACCAGCCAGCTTGCCAACGAGGGTTGTTTTCACTGCAAAGCCAACTCCAGCCTCACGTCTCTCCTCAGGTCTGCCACCACTCCAATAGAAGGTGTAGCCTGAACCTCGCTCGGAGAGTTCACCTTCTGCTGCTAGTCTAGTCTCACTTAGTGCAGCGATGTCAATGTTGTACCTGGTTAGCTCACTCGCAATGAGTGCTGTGCGTCTCTGTGGTCTATCCGAGTCGCCTCTGTCCAGCAGCGTACGCACGTTCCATGAGGCAATAGTTAATGGGGTGCTCTGTGCTTTTTTCCTTGATTGTCGACCGCTTGAGTAGGGTCCCTGCCAGCCGCGGTAGACTGACTAGGGTGGTGTGAAGCAGGCAATGTTTAGGGTACCTTTTCTAACCCCTTCCTCATGCTATGGAGGTAAGCAGTGCGTTCCTAAAGAGGGCTGCTCAGTCGCCGGACTCCACCGCTGCTTCAGTTTAGTGGAGAACGACCCAATGGCCTGGGCCGCCTGTGTGCTGGGTTGCGGCTACGACTGCCAGTGTACCCACACCTGTCGCTTCGTCGCTCGCCTGTCGCCACAGGGCTTTAGGGGGTGATAGGGATGAAGGATGGATGGATGACTGATGACTTGCGCAAAAAGTTTTGTTTAAAGTGAGGAAGAGTTGCGCAACGTCGACCTCACTCTCTCGTCCGGAACCATCTACATCCAGCGGCAGGATGGGGTCAGGACAGCTGGAGATGGGGCGGATGCAGTGGATGACCAGGATGTTCTATGTGCCTCAACCTGCCCTCAGCACTCCACAGTGCTTTGCTGGAACCACCTTCTCCTGCGTTGAACCATGTAGGTCTCCTCCGCAGGGACTGCCGGAGCCAGTCTTCACGTGCATAGGTAGGCAAGCCTTAACTCACTGAGGGTTTTGGACCCGTCAGCTACCCTCACCTGGTTTAGCCAGCTTGTCGAAGCTGTTGCCTGGGGTGTGGCCGCTGCGCACGCTACAGCTTCTAGGAGCCACAGGTGAGAGCTGAGTGCAAGGTGGGGACCAAAGGTGGGGGAGCTGCTCCCAAGGAAGCACGACAAGTACCCCCCCAACAGAGGTACTACCCCTCCCTGGGCACCCCATACACCCCAAAAAAACACTGTTACAGTAATCAAGTCGACTAAAGATGAAAGCATGCACTAGTTTCTCCAGGTCCTGCTTAGACATCAGATCTTTAATCCTTGAGATATTTTTGAGATGATAATAGGCTGATTTAGTGACTGCCTTAATGTGTTTATCAAAATGTAGGTCTGTGTCTATCACTACACCCAAGTTTCTGGCCTGGTTGGTAGTTTTTAGTTGAATAGATTGAAGCTCTGTAGTGACGTCTAACCTTTTTTCTTTAGCCCCAAAGACAATAACCTCAGTTTTGTTTTTGTTTAATTGAAGTAAGTTGTGACACATCCAGTCATTAATGTCCTCAATGCATTTACCAAGAGCCTGTACAGGGCCTCGGTCTCCTGGTGTCAGTCTAATATATATCTGTGTGTCATCTGCATAGCTATGGTAACTAATGTTGTTGTTCTTTATAACCTGGGCCAGTGGGAGCATGTAGATGTTAAATAGAAGTGGTCCCAGGATGGAGCCTTGGGGCACTCCACATGTAATTTCTATTGGCTCAGAAGTGAAGTTACCAATTGACACAAAATATTTCCTGTTTTCTAAGTACGTTTTGAACCAGTTTAGTACTGGCCCAGTGAGACCCACCCAGTTTTCCAGTCGTCTCAGTAGTATTGTGTGGTCGACTGTTTCAAACGCAGCACTGAGATCCAGTAAAACCAGCACTGACATATTTCCAGTCTGTACTCAAACGTATGTCATTAGTCACTTTGGTCAGAGCCGTTTCAGTGCTGTGGTTCTGTCTGAAGCCGGACTGGAAGACATCATAGCAGTTGTTTTTTATCAGGAATTCATTTAGCTGATGGAAAACAGCTTTATCAATTATCTTACTTAAAAACGGCAGGTTTGATATTGGTCTGTAGTTGTTCATTTGAGTTTTGTCTAGACTGTCCTTTTTTAGGAGAGGTTTGATTACAGCTGTTTTCAGTGGTTCTGGGAAAACACCAGATGTTAAAGACAAATTGACAATCTGGAGCAAGGCTGGTTCCAGGATCTTTGAAACTTTTTTTGAAAAAGCTTGTGGGTAGAATATCCAGACAGCAGGAGGAGGAGTTCAGTTGACATAGAATGTCCTGCAGTTCTTTACTGTTTATGGGTTGAAACTGAGCCATTATGTTTATACTGGTTTCTAGTGGATAGGGTTCATATCCTGAACTTGTGGTTGATGAAACAATGTTTGTCAAATGTTTTTGATTTTGTCCCTGAAGAATTGGACAAAGTTATTACAGGCTTTGGTGGAGTAAAGTTATGGTGTTTTGTCAACCTGTCGACTATATTAAATAAGTCCCGAGCATTATGGGAGTTTTTGGTAATAATTTCAGAAAAATAAGACTTCCTTGCATTGCTCAGTTGTAAATTATATAAGTGAAGTTTCTCTTTATAGATGTCGTAATCAACCTGTAGTTTAGATTTTCTCCATCTGCGTTCAGATCTCCAACAATCTCTTTTTCCGTTCTTTACCAGAATGGAATTTCTCCATGGAGATTTTTTCCTACCAGAGATCACCTTCACCTTACTGGGAGCAATACTATCCATGATATTTGACATGTTGGGATTAAAGCTATTAACAAGTTCATTGACTGAATCCCCTGGGAGAGGAGGAGTCAATTTATAATTCTAATAACTTGTGATAAGGGAAAAAAATCTTTAAAAAAAAATTAGGATTAGAAAAAAGAAGTTAAGCAGAAAGCAGCAGAGGAAGAATGATTATTCTGAGATATAAAATGACTGAGAAATAACTGTCTATTTCTAAATTTAAGAAAATGGGGCCTTGGCCTTTTTGCAACCCAGTGGTACTTCCTATATGGAACACGGAAGCAGGGGGGCTTGCTCAGTCCAGTTCTTATATCCACCTTATTCCTAGCCCCCATGAGCCTTTGCGTGAATTATGGGTGAAACTTCCGGTAGACACGGGAACTCGCATTTATTTACATTACAACTGTAGAGCCGACAGCGCAATTCCTTTTGTTTTGGATCTATAACTACATATAAATGTGGGAAAACCAGCTGTCATGCCTTAAAAGAGGCGACGCAACAATTCCGTTGCCTGCTAAAATTGAGGGATTGGAGGATTACCTTAAAAAACATAACATTTAGTAGCATTTTTAGCAACTTTCTCAATTCAACTGCGGCAGGTGGCGAAGCTATGAACAATCTTAAAAGTTCATATCATAATTCTTTATTTATGCCTGTTTCTGCCAGAGTTAGCACACAGTGCTGATCAATTGAAATGTTATCTCTTCACGTGCTTGTGTTTACATGCTGCGATGAGGGATGCATCGCGCGGTGGAGCTTTTGCCCGTTTCATGTTTTGACAAAACCAGCTGCGGTTTAAACACAGGTAATTTTTGAATAGCTGATACCAGGAGATGCAGCAATTACACACGAAATATCTTTTCTGCTCTTGTGATGCTGCTATCAGCAGCGCGGTTAAGCTAGTTTCATATTCGTTATTCGTCACACATTCAGTAATGAACAGCAATATTTCTCAAATGTCTTTGCTAAAAAAAACACCAAAAATGTTTTTCCTGGGAGATAATAAAACAATCAAAATTTCACATTATTTTCAGCAGCAGCTCGGGCAAAGCACTCCGGCTCCGCTCACATTGCAGTGGCGTTTGCGGTGGTCTGCTCGTTACGGTGTCAGGGTTTGTAGACAGATCCCAACGCAGAGCCAGACTGGGTGTTAATTCAGAGAAGATTTATTTGATGGAAACAGCAACAAACTAAGGAGCAGGTAGGCGGTGGAGGCAGGAGGCTTTGACCAAAGAGAGCTGCAACAGGAACTAGGAGGCCACATGGAAGTGGAATAACCTGGCAGGGAGGAAGAGCCAGGAGGAGGCTTTTAAAGCTGATTTAATTGGAAGCAGGTGTGCAGCGTCACCAGTTAGAGAGGGCCACGCCTCCTGCCCCACGCCACCCTGTGAACAAAGGAGACAAAACATAAGTACAAAAACACAAAACCAAATAAAGTAAACCCCAAACCATAACATACGGAGATCGTGAATAATGAAAATGAGTTATGTGAAACATGGATTGTTTCATCATCTGTCAGTAAAACATTTTTTGCTGTTTTTTTTTTTTTTAGCAAGGGCGTTTGAGAAATATCGCCGTTCATCGTTGAATGTGTGACGAATGTCGAATATGAAACTAACATAACCGCGCTGCTGTCATGTATCTTCTTTTCTGGTGTTCTGGATATCAGATTATGTTGGATACGGATTTCCCTTTGTGTGTACTTTATCAACAAAATGAAAGATTTAATTTTTCAGCCATATGCTTCTGACTTCATCCTCGCCTGTTAGACGGTAAAATCTGTACTGAGGAGGGGAGCTGCACTCCCTCCTCGTCAGTGCCCATGTTCCACACAACGCTCCACAAATTTAATTTGGTCTGAATGTTAGTACAACCACAAGCTGCAAAACGTGCACCTGAACTGTGCAAACATTTTTGAAAACTTTGAGGGATTAAGTAAAACACGCTTTTAAAGTTTGTATGCACCACTAAAGCTAACAAAACCGGCAACTTTCAGTGGAAACAAATAGAGCCGTGTAACTTCCAGTTGCTACGTCGGAAGTTGCACCCATAACCCCTTTTACATGAGCGGCCCCAGGAATAAGATGGATACAGTTAATGGGAGAGACCCGCAGTTGAACTGACCCCTGAACCCCTCCCATTGTTCTTCACACCTGTCCATTGTCTTCTTAGCAGACATGGGCGCCTGCACCAGCAGAGGGCGCCAATTCGTTGGTTTCACGCCGTTCAAAACATAACAGGTAGTAGAAACCATAGCTGCAGCTTTCCTCCAAGTGCTGAGATGCTGCCCCCTTTGAATCCGCGTCCCCGGCAGCTGCCCGTATTGCCCGTGCCTAAAACCGCTACTGTGCCAGTGGCCCCCTCCTGCTGCTACTGCATGGCCACCTCTTGGTTTTATTTGAACCTTAGACATGTGTGACCCTTGGTGGGGGGATGCTTGGACATCACTGCCAGCAAACAGCAAATGTCCTCTCAGTGCCTTGCAACCATTTTTAACCGCACTTAGACATGTAGGGCCAACGGTGAGAGGGTGGCGGGGCATCTCTGTGAGCAATCTGGAGATGTCCTGATACCCTACTCACCAATTTTAACTGCACTCACTGTACACACACCTCTAACACCACAAATATACACTCTAACAAACAAAACACGCATGCATCACACAAGGAATGTGGGACCTTCGACCTTCATTCCCCTACCCCATCCCTGGCAGGGGGGGGCTCGGCCTGGTGGTCTTCTCTCTTGGGTGCCGGTCTCTTTGGCCCGGCGGCCTCCTCTCCGCGCCGGGAGGGGGATCCCCGAGAACTAAGATCTAGACCAGGGGATCAAATTACAAATTAGAGCCTGGGGCTGTCCATGTCTTGCTGGTTTGGGTTCTGGCCCTTCCTCTCGAGAAATGGGCCTCTACAAAAATTCCATTAGTGGGTGTGTTAGTCGGGCCTTGTTTACATCACTCCTCTGGGACCTCTGTTTCGCTTGTCTACCTCTCCACTGGGCAGGGGTTGGTGGCCCCTGCCTTGCTCCCCCCTGGACCTCCCACGACGGGGACGGGTGGTTGTCTTAAGCATGAGCATGGGTTTCACTTTGGGGGCCCTGGCTCGTACCTGGGGTGGGGCGGGGGGATGCTCGGAACTGCTGGGTGGTGGTGGACTGCTGCTCTGGGGTTGGGGGGCTCTCCGGGGGTGGGACCTTGTGTTGGCCCTCCTGGCGCAGTGGGGGGGCCTGCTCTTCTGGCTGGGGCCTGCACTCTCTGTGTTCCTATCCCTTCCTACTCTCGTGGGTGTGGGACCTCTGCGGTGGTCCCACGTGCCCTGGTCTGGGTGTTTGGCGGTATAGCCTGGTGGGCGGATTCTTTCCGCAGTTCCATGGTGGGTGTTGGGGGTCTTGACATGGGAATGGCCGGGCAATCACCCCCTTTGTGCATTCCATTATCATCCATCTTAGCAAAACATAAACACTGACCTGAGGACAGGTGTCAGCTCACCTTCGCAATAATGACAGAATGAAAGGCTTTATCTGTGCTGGTTTATAAGATTAAGTGTGTGAGCTGCAGTTACAGTTGTGTTGTGTACATTTTGACTAGTTTGAATGTGAGACTATTTTGTCCAACAGGTATGTGTGTTACTACAGAGTGTGTGTGTAGACAGGCCCTGCCCATTCCAGTTTGCTATTTAGACATGGATGTTTTATGTTTCTTCCCTCTGTTACCATCTTGTGTTACCAGTCAATGTGAAGTTAGAACAACTCTCAAATGTCTGAAAGAGGATAAAACTCAATGTGGCATCATGTGCACTTCCAACTAGTTTACTTTTCAAAATATTAGTGATTTGTAGATGCTTATTTTTAATGTAGCCACGAGGGAGCCAGGGTCTCATTGTGCCGGTCCCAAGCCCGGATAAATACAGAGGGTTGTGTCAGGAAGGGCATCCGACGTAAAATCTTGCCAAATCAAATATGCGAATCAGAACTACGATATCCATACCAGATCGGTCTAGGCCCGGGTTAACAACGACCGCCATCGGTGCTGTTCACCGACAGCGTGCCGGTGGAAATTGGATTACTGTTGGTGGAAGAAGGAGAGGAGGAAGGCAGGTTCGTAGGAAGAGAGAGAAGAGGAAAGAAAGGTAGACATACTGTGTGTCCAGGAGACCAGGTGGAAAGGTATCTATCATGGTGGAGATGGGAAGAGAAATGGAGTAGGAGTTATCCTAAAGGAGGAGTTTGTTAGGAGTGTTGTGGAGGTAAAAAGAGTGTCAGATAGAGTGATGAGTCTGAAGATAGAAATGGAGGGTGTCATGTTCAATGTTGTCAGTGGGTATGCCCCACAGGTAGGATGTGAGCTGGAAGAGAAGGAGAAGTTCTGGTTGGATCTTGATGAAGTGATGATGAGCATCCCTGGAAATGAGAGAGTTGTCATTGGTGCAGATTTCAATGGTCATGTTGGTGCAGGAAACCGAGGTGATGAGGAGGTGATGGGCAGGTTTGGTATCCAGGAGAGGAATGTAGAAGGACAGATGGTGGTTGATTTTGCAAAAAAGATGGAAATGGCGATAGTGAATACATTCTTTGAGAAGAGACAGGAACATAGAGTGACCTATAAGAGTGGAGGTAGAAGCACACAGATAGACTACATCTTGTGTAGACGGTGTAATCTGAAGGAGATCAGTGACTGTAAAGTAGTGGTTGGTGAGAGTGTTTCCAGACAGCACAGGATGGTGGTGTGTAGAATGACTCTGGTGGTGAAGAAGATGAAGAAAGAGAGGGCAAAGGCAGAGAAGAGGACAAACTGGTGGAAGCTGAAAAAAGAAGATTGTTGCATGACTTTTAAGAAACAGTTGAAACAGGCTCTGGGTGGTCAGGAGGTACTCCCAGATGACTGGATAACTACAGCTAATGTGATCAGGGAGACAGGTAGGAGTGTACTTGGTGTGTCATCAGGAAAGAGAGTTGATAAGGAGACTTGGTGGTGGAATGAGGAGGTGCAGGAGTGTATACGGAGTAAGAGACTAGCTAAGAAGAAGTGGGACACTGAGAGGACTGAGGAGAGTAGACAGGAGTACAGGGAGATGCAGCGTAAGGTGAAAGTAGAGGTGTCAAAGGCCAAACAAAGAGCTTATGATGACTTGTACGCTAGGTTGGGTAGTAAGGAGGGAGAGACTGACCTGTACAGACTAGCAAGGCAGAGAGATCGAGATGGGAAGGACATGCAGCAGGTTAGGGTGATCAAGGATAGGAATGGTAATGTGGTGACAGGTGTCAGTGGTGTAATGGAAAGATGGAAAGAATACTTTGAAGAGTTGATGAATGAAGAGAATGAGAGAGAACAAAGAGTAGAAGAGGTGACGGTTGTGGAGCAGGAAGTAAGAAAGATTAGTAAAGGTGAAGTGAGAGGGGCTTTGAAGAGGATGAAGAGTGGAAAGGCTCTTGGTCCTGATGATATACCTGTGGAGGTATGGAAGTGTCTAGGAGAGATGGCAGTGGAGTTTTTGACCGGGTTGTTCAACAGGATCTTAGGTGGTGAGAAGATGCCTGAGGAATGGAGGAGAAGTGTGATGGTGCCCATTTTTAAGAATAAGGGAGATGTGCAGAGTTGTGGTAACTACAGAGGAATAAAGCTGATGAGCCATACAATGAAGGTGTGGGAAAGAGTAGTGGAAGCCAGACTAAGAGCAGAAGTGAACATTTGTGAGCAGCAGTATGGTTTCATGCCAAGAAAGAGCACTACAGATGCAACATTTGCTTTGAGGATGTTGATAGAGAAGTACAGAGAAGGTCAGAGAGAGCTCCACTGTGTCTTTGTAGATCTGGAGAAAGCTTATGACAGAGTGCCCAGAGAGGAACTATGGTATTGTATGAGGAAGTCTGGAGTGACAGAGAAGTATGTCCGAGCAGTGCAGGACATGTATGAGGGCTGTAAGACAGTGGTGAGGTGTGCTGTAGGGGTGACAGAGGAGTTCAAGGTGGAGGTGGGATTACATCAGGGATCAGCTCTGAGCCCCTTCCTGTTTGCAATGGTGATGGACAGACTGACGGATGAGGTTAGACAGGAATCACCATGGACTATGATGTTTGCAGATGATATTGTGATTTGTAGTGAGAGCAGGGAACAGGTGGAGGTGGAGTTAGAGAGGTGGAGGTTTGCCCTGGAAAGGAGAGGAATGAAGGTTAGCCGCAGTAAGACAGAGTACATGTGTGTGAATGAGAGGAACCAGAGTGGAAGAGTGAGGTTACAGGGAGAAGAGATAAAGAAGGTGGAGGAGTTTAAGTATTTAGGGTCAACAGTACAGAGTAATGGAGAGTGTGGAAAAGAAGTGAAGAGGAGAGTGCAAGCAGGTTGGAATGGGTGGAGAAAAGTGTCAGGTGTGATGTGTGACAGAAGAGTTTCAGCACAAATGAAAGGAAAGGTGTACAAGACTGTGGTGAGACCAGCCATGTTGTTTGGACTAGAAACAGTGGGACTGAAGAAAAGACAGGAAGCAGAGCTGGAGGTAGCAGAGATGAAGATGCTGAGGTTCTCTTTGGGAGTGACCAGGATGGATAGGATCAGGAATGAATACATCAGAGGGACAGCACATGTTAGAGGTTTTGGAGATAAAGTCAGAGAGGCCAGACTGAGATGGTTTGGACATGTTCAGAGGAGAGACAGTGAATATATTGGTAGAAGGATGCTGAATCTAGAGCTGCCAGGAAAGAGGTCTAGAGGAAGACCAAAGAGGAGGTTTATGGATGCAGTGAATGAAGACATGATGGTGGCTGGTGTTAGAGTGGAGGATGCTGAAGACAAGCTTAGATGGAGATAACTGATTTGCTGTGGCGACCCCTGAAGGGAAAAGCCGAAAGGAAAAGAAGAAAAAGAGGCTTATTTTTGAATTCAGCTTAAAACAAGCAAAAGATAGACCACAATGTACTTTGCTATTCAAATCTGATTGAGCTGATGTCAGAACAAAGGAATCAAGACAAAACTCTTGTGTAGAGCAGGGATTCCTGTATATTTCTTAGAACAAATGTTGATGTTAAATGAAAGTACAGCTTTTTCAGACTAAGATAATTTGAAGAATACTGGTATCTTTTACTGGTAATCTCTAAAACAAAATCATGACTCCACTTGCAGGGTAAGTAAGTCTTCTCTTTCTAGATTGGAGGGGTTAGATTTTCCTGGACGAGAAATGACAACAGCAAATATGTTGGTGCTTCTCAGTGAAACTGTAACTCAGGCCGAGTTTTTGGTAATAAATCATAACCAGCTGTACATTGCTTGGAAAAAATATTTATTGTTCTGTGCTTTCTGACGACATCAGCAGGGACAAAATGTAATTACGCCTAGACGTATTTATGGTGTATAGTGTAGTGAATTATAGTGCATTAATTTCACTACTAGAGGGCAGACAACATTTTCTATGTCACTGACTCTGGGCAGAAAGTAAGGAATTTGAGTCAGAGCAAGAGGATTTATGAGATTTGGAGAGAGTCAGAGCAGCTTCCTTTGGGGAAAAAATGTTGTGTTGGAAAGGAGAAAAGGCACTTTTAGGTTAATTGTTTACTTTGTCGTACCTCGTGGGCTGGATAAAGTCCTGTGCCTGATAATGTTCGATGGCAAAATAATCCAGTGAAGTTGTGACGGAAGCCAGCTACATTGTGACTTTGGCAAGTCCTTCAGTGATGAAGAGTTTTTAAAATAATTTATGTTGGAAGTAGCTGACATTGTTTTACCAGAGCAAAAGAAAATGTTTGAGGAAGTAGGTCTGTCAAATGATACAGTTACTAGGCAAGTGGAAAATTTGGGCAGCACCTTCAGACAAAAACCAAGGGGGACTATTTGTTGTAAATAGGTTTGCTTGTAATATAGTCTGAAAAGGCATCATACAGCTCTGATGTTGACCAAAATTGATGATATTTCTCAGTTAAAGCAATGTCTCAATTCTTGCTTGGTTTGTTTTTCTGCTCTGTTAACTGTAAAAATTACACTTGGTCACTGAAGTTATTAAAAATAGTATTTTTCTGTTTTTCACCAAATTGGCCCCCAGTCTAATGACAAGTTTTTAATTTCTCACTCTGCTACAAAAACTTTCAAAACTCCTGCTGTTAAGGAAACAAGTAGAAAAAAGAAGATGAATGAATTCAAAAACAGAAAGTGGAAAGAAGATTGACAAATGTGTAGATGTACATTTCAAACAGAGCAAGACAGAAAATGAAATGAAAAATGAGGAATTATCTCACCAGGTCAATCCTTTAATGCTCCACAAGACTCACCATCCTCATCATACATTAACTCCAGTGTTGGGCATCTCACTTTAAAAAGTAAGTAGTTATAGGTACAAGTTACATCACTCAAAAAGTAATTGAGTTAGTAATGCAATTATTGCATCACAAAAGTTAGTTACTCAGCAAAGTAACCCCAGTTTTAAATTTGCATTAAATGCAATAAATGTTACATATTTCTTCAGCTGCCTGGAAAAATAAATAATTTAGGTCCAATAATTTAATAAAAAGGACATTTGGTGTAGCCAACTGGAGTATGTTTTAGCGGTGTTGCGGTGTTGCTTTCGCAGTTTTGACCCTCAGGTGGCTTGTGAGAAGGAAATAAAAGGGTTGAGGCCTGGCGCTTCATTTGGTAATATCTTTGTGCTGGGACATTGTGAATTTGA
>NW_023416883.1:287151-292476 GCF_002922805.2 Oryzias melastigma | reverse complement strand
AAATCAATTAGCTGTGTAGTAACGTGCCACGACTCATACTTGGCAACTATAATGACATTGCAGAAGAAAAGTAATTACTCAGATCAGTTTTGTTTTGTGAGTGAACGTTTCAGAGAGTTTGTGACTTGCAATGGAATCACTCATGTGATAGCAGGACCTTATCACCCTTCATCCAGTGGGTTGGCTGAAAGAGTAGTGCAGACATTTAAAGAGCTCATGAAGAAAAGCAAAGGGGAGATATTGGAGAAAGTCCTGGGGTGGTTTTAACTACAGATGTCCCGATCAGGTTTTTTGGGGCATTTGGGTCATTTGATTTTGTGGATTTCCCGATTCGATACTTTTCTAACACATTTAAAATTGAATAAACAGATTTCTGTTGTCCCTTATTTATATTTCATTAAACTTCTTTTATCATTACAAACTAAAATAGAACTTATCTGTTGCCATTCAGGTCAGGGGCAGCCTCAGCTTGGTTCTGGGTCAAAGAGGCATTGAGCTTGAAGGAGTTGTACACTGTGTGAGCCTGGCGGTGTTGTAAATAAAGTTCAACTTGAAGATAAAGAAAGACCCTGTCATACTTACCTGCACGTCACTTCAAACAGCATTACTCCTAATGGTACATTCACACCGAACACGATTATGGCGGCATAGGGGGACATCTCCAGTGTTATTCAATGGCCCAGACGCGCTCTAAGGGTAATTGAAGCCCCGAAGCGCGATGTGAGCGACCGACGTGGCACGAAGGTCTACCAGCACCTCGACTTGAGCGGCGAACCGCGAATTGGGCGGCAGGCATGAAATGCAAGTACCTGAAGTTTGACAGGTCGCTGCATCGCATCTGCCAATCAGGAGCTTAGCTTTGGGCACAGGGCTTTTCCAGTGACTATCGATAGAATACTAACCTTTATGTCCTATAATAATAATAATAATACATTTTATTTATATGGCGCCTTTCTGGGCACCCAAGGTCACCTTACAGATAAAAACAAGATATAGTATACAGCTTGAGAAAAAAAAAAGACAGTCGTAAAACTTATAAAATTTAGTAAAAAATTCAGTTAATTAGGGTGGATATACCAGTCTAAAGAGGTGAGTTTTGAGGTTTTTGGCAAACTGAGGGAGTGAGTCGATGTTCCATAGATCAGAGGGAAAGGAGTTCAAGAGCTGGGGGGCAGAGCGGCTGAATGCTCTGCCCCCCATGGAGATGAGGCGATTAGGGGGTACAACCAGCTGAAGGTAGGAGGAAGGAAGACCTGAGGAGCCGGGCAGGAGTGGCAACATGGATGAGGTCGCAGAGGTATGGAGGGGCGAGGTTGTGGAGGGCTTTGAATGTCAGAATAAGATGTTTGAAGTCCGTTGAGGTACTGGCAGCCAGTGGAGCTGCTGCAGGACAGGTGTGATGTGAAAACTGGCAGGGATTTGTATTAATCAATCAATATACTTTTTTAATCCCCTGGGCGGAAATTCATTGTTTTTCAGTACAACCACGAACAAGACAAACAGAGAGAAGTAAACAGACAGTTCAAGGTTCACTGCGGAAGCGTCCACTGAGCGGCGGCCCTTAATGGGTGGCAAAAAAAGGTCATATCTCAACACTGCGTACAATGTTTAGATATTTAGATACAAGCAAGAAAATACACCACAACAAAGAAGCACAATACCTTCGAAGACGCAATACATGAGGTTTGGTGGGTCAGATGGGCAGAAGGGGGGGGCACCTTTGCAATAGTCCTTTAGCCGCTTCCAAGAGCACACATTCAGACTACGCTTGGGAGGGGAGGGAGATTGCAGGAATGCCGAGGTCAAGGAGGGATGAGCAGCAGTTTTCGTCTCCACACACAGCTGCCTTTCACACTCTGTTGAAGCGGTATGTTTTGAGAGCCAAGGCAGCGACATCGGCTGGGGGGGATCTGATCAGATAAGGTTGTTTCAGGCGCCAGCAGTTGTTTTTGTACTGCTAGCTGAGTCCTTCACTGATCTGACTGAGTCTTTGAGGCAAATTTCAAAATGGGATCGAATGTGGGCAATTTAGGCCATTCTCCCTTCTGTTCGGGCAATAAGTCGCTCCAAGTTGACATCCATCTTCCGCACAAGTTTAAGGGTCGGGTGCATTCTGCTCAGATGGGCGAGAGTGGCAGACTGCTTCTGATCCACTTGTGAAAGTCTGACACCAAGAGTCTCTACTTCCCGAAATAACTTCCCAAAGAGATCAGACAGCTCGCCTCTCACCGTCTTCAGCTCACTTCTAGCGACCATCCCCTCGCTTCTCATGAGCTTCACCTCCGAGACCGCCTGATAGTTGGGATATCCTCCGATCCCAATAGCGAGGAATCCCAAAATCAGGAACACACGTAGATATACATCTTCAACATCTTCCACAGACAGCTGGGCCAGACACATCAGCCTCCATTTGCCCCATGGATCGTTGGAGTATCCAGCCGCATGGGTTCTGTCTGGGCAGGAGGGGTCCGCTTTCCCATTCCTTATTGTGGAGTAAATTTAGTCGATCGCATTAAAAGACCAGTAGATCAGATCCATTTTCAGAGTTCAAAAAGCAGAAGAGTAGTATGACAGCAGAATGAGTTCATTGATTTGCTTTACTGAAGGCAGAGTAAATTCTGAGAGTGTTTGATGTGGGGAGAAAAGAACTGGCGAAATTGTACTTAAAGCAGTGATAGGTTGAAGCTGCTGGTGAATATGATGAACCTTTGAGGAAAAAAAATGATGCCAGGGTGTTACAGAAATCAGAGGAGTATAAGTGAGGAGGGAGTGAATTTGGGCAGGTTGTTGTACGTGAGAGAAGGGAAATAGGGCTTTTGAATTGCCTTCTGATGAATTTATTAAGTCAGAGAAATATTCTGATTTTGTTTTGGATATGGCATCTTGATAGTGGTGGATATGGCTATAATACATGTCCTTACGAATAGTGAGACCAGTTTTCTTGTAGAGTCTAACTGTCGTCCTTTTGCTTTAAGTTTTCTGAGGTTGGGGGTAAACCAGGGTGCAGAGACATTGAATGAAATAGACCTGGATTTAAGTGGAGCAGTAATATCAAGAAGATTATGGAGGTTACAATTGTAATGGGAAACCAGTTCATCAGGGGTGGAGAGACTATCTGTGCTGAGTAGGTTATTGATGAGTGAGGATAGGTTATCCAGGTTAATGTCCTGAGTTTTATGGAAGGTTATGGTCCGTGAAAGCTTGGATCTGGAAATTTTGAGATTGACATGGAAAGATAATAGCATATGATCAGAGAAAGGGAGGGGGTGTGGTTTGCAGTTCACAGGTGTGATACCTGAGCAGCAAACAAGATCTGACCCATGATATGGGTGGGAAAATTAATATGTTGAGTTAAACCAAAGCTGTCCAGACAGGAAACTAATTCTTTGGTGAGGGAGTTATTCATTTTGACCATCTGAATATTGAAATCCCCTAGAATTATATTAGATGAGAGAGTGAAATATGAGTGAGTAGAGCAGAAAAGTCAGTGATAAAATTTACATTTGACTTTGGGGGGGCGGTAGAGAGCGACAATGATAGGTGGAGCAGAGCCAGATGCAGACAGTTGCCTCAAAAGTCTCGTAGGCGGGGACAGTCACAGGAGTAATCTTCCAACTCTCGCGATAGATCATCGCGAGACCTCCTCTACGGCCGGCGCCACGAGGTGTGGCATCGTTCAGCGAGGTGAAGTCATTTGGCTGCTGCCAAGTCTCTGTAAGGCACATAAAATCCAGCTTGTGGTCAAGGAGGAGATCTTGGACAAGATGCCCCTTGCTCGTGAGAGAGCGGATGTTTAGAAGACCAAAGTTGCGATGGTGCTGGAGAGCTTGGCAGTAGCTTCCCAAGGTAGATGAGCCAAGTTGTTGGGATCGGCGTGACGACCAGAGTTCAAGATTCAATTTATTTATTGTCATTGTCACAGAATAACAACGAAATTGCATTTAGAGCATCTGTACTCCATACTTCAAAAATAATAATAAATACCTCTTAGCCCAGTGTAAACATTTGATCCAGTGAGAGACAGTTCCAGGGACGTTCAGACAGAGACATGAGAAACATGATAAAGTGCAACAATGCAACCAGTTCAGTCCTTTGTAATGTGGCAAATATGGTTATAATCTGTTAGCAAAGAGAGATAGGGGGTGGCAAGGGAGAGAGAGAAAATGAGATATAATGCAACAATGCAACCAGTTCAAAGCTTTTTCAAAAGTTGGAAATGGTTATTGTTTCTCTTTGGGTGGTGAGCGGAGGACCAAAATGCCTTGATGGAGTTGGAGTTGTCATTGTGGAAGATCCGACGTGAATGTATCACTGTCGGTTCTGGTGTACGATGTCCGGGGGCTGGAGCAGCGCTGGTGGCGCTGAGTTGAGTGGAGAAGAGCGAAGCTTAGCAAAAGCTTAGCCGCTCAGCGGCTGAGTACTGGAGCAGAGCTGTCAGTGGATGCTTGACAAAAGACAGGATGATCCAGACGAGTAGAATCCAAACACAGTTGATCCACATAGTAGAAGCCGTTGGAGAAAGCAGAAGGTACGCTAGCTCACACACACAGCATAAGAGCTTAGCTAAACTTTAAATAGTAAAATGGTAAATGGCGTATACTTGTAGTGGCAGCCAAAACACGCCAGCGTTCATTTGAACCCAGAAGCACCAACCATGACAGCACGCCGTTCTCTGGTTGCAGCTGGACAGCCTCCCGGACCAGCGGGGCTCACCCGCTCCACACGCCAGAAGAGAGAGAGAGCTACTGCGGGAGTGCTGACCCCAGAGCGCAGGGCGGGAACCAGGCACCAGGGACGGAAAATGCGGAGCGCATGCGGGAAGTGGGGAGCACGGGGCGGGAACAGGGGAGCTTAGACAGCAGAGCACATGCAGGAAGCGGGGAGAGCGGTGCAAGAACCCAGGAGCTGAGACAGCAGAGGACAGAGCTAGGAGCGGCTACCAGGAAGCGCAGGGAGGAGAGCGAAGTACCTGTAACAACGAGTCAGAGTCAGATGGATCCATATGCAGTCCTTTATTTAAGGAGCTTGGGTAAGACATGGTGAACTTGGCAGAGGTCAGGAACGGCGAAGGGTTTGTCAGAGGCTAAGGCAGAGCAGTGATGAAGAGTTGGCAAGGGTCAGGCACAGTGAGGAGTTTGTCATAGGGTGAGGCAGATCAGTGGTCAAAGACAGGCTGGGGTCGAAGCAGGCTTGAACAGGAACAGGAACAGGAACAAGGGAGGTATAGAATAGAATAAAATAGCAATACTTTATTCATCCCAGGTTGGGAAATTAGGCTGTTGCAGCATCAGGCATATACAGACAAAAAAGCAATATTTACAAAAA
>NW_023416883.1:265594-276889 GCF_002922805.2 Oryzias melastigma | reverse complement strand
ATGGGTCCATTTGGTCTCCAGGCTGTGGTGTCGTAGCTTTGGGTGGTGAGCTATCACCACAAGTCGATGTTTTGGGTCCCGTGGTTGCGGCCGCTCCGGAATATTTGAATTTTCGAAGATTGTTGGCCATTTGGTCGATTTTAATCCATCAATGTAAGTGTCCTTAAAGGTTAGGGATAAAGTTCTGACGTTTTTTCTGGCATAAAGTGTCTGGAAATATTACTTTCATTTATTTTTAGCAGAGCTCGTCTTCTAAGCTGCCTACTCCTTTGTCTGCTCCATAGCGCCCCCAGGGTCTCCTAATTTTATTGAGACTACAAAAGGATTGCTAAACCAAAGACAAAAAAAAAGCTAGCAGTTGTTTTTTTCTATTTTGTTTTTACTTTTGAAAATGAAAATTACAAGAATAATCTTTTCTTCTCCTAGAGGTAAACCTATTAATTTTTAAATTTAGACCAATTGCATTATTTAAAGCTTTTATTGAATTGATTTGTGTTAATAAAATTGCTTGTGAATTGATTTCAAAAAGAAAAAAACGTGAGCCTAAAATCAATAATACTTTAACCTTTTAACACTGGAATTTTGGCTGCATTAATGACATTCTTTGAATTGCCATAACTGTTTATGCAATGAACAAAATTCCAACTTCTTTATTGAAATTACTGCACGGCGGAGCAGTGGTTAGCGCTCTTGCCTCACAGCAAATCCCAACTGAAGGACCTAAAACACAACCACCAACAGAGGACCATTCTGTGTGGAGTTTGCATGTTCTCCTCGTACATCCGTGGGTTTTCTCCAGGATCTCCGGGTTCCTTCCACTATCCAAAAACATGCTTCATAGGTTAATTGGTTATTCTAAATTCTCCCTAGGAGTGAATGTGAGTTTATATTGGTTTGTGATTGCGGCCCTTGACAGACTGGTGACCTGTCAAGGGTGTATCCTGCTACACCCAGAAGTGGCCGAGTTAGACTCCAGCAGCCTCTTGACCCCGAAAGGGACAAAGCAGTTTAGAGGATTGATTGATTATTGAAATTAGATTTATTGTCTTAAAGGTCAAAGAGTAATGGTAGTTCAAAGATGTATTTTTTTTTTTTTTTTTGCTGGTGTTGGTGACAACTCATGTATTGAAGGGTTATTCTTTATTGGTTTATTTCATAGGGACAATGCACATCAAAAGCATCACTGCAATGCGTCAGAAGTTCCCCAAAAGCAATTTTTCATCTGTAGTCCCTGGAGAGGTATTGAAAATAGTCACCCTAAAAACCTCAGAACATCAATTAAACACAGCAGTAAAAAATATAAACATAAATTAAAAATACATGTTAGAAAATCAGTTAAATACTTATAACAATAATAAATTGCACACAGTGAGAAACATTAAAAGTAGCATAAAAATACACAAAGGTGGCATAGATGTTTGTTGTGATATAAACCAGTTTTTTTAAGTGCTTTTTAAACAGAGTGTATGTGGTGAGTTATTTAAGTTTTTTAGCTGCTGCTTTGATTTGGTATTTTTTTTTAATTGTTATTCTCTACCCGTCATCAACTAGAAAAACAACACATTCTCCCATAGATACCAACACTGGCTCAGTCAGAATGTGTTTGTTTAACACCCCTCTTTCTGCAGCTGTGATTGGTGGGATAAAGCAGCATTTGGTTTCTGCAGCAGCTGCGTCAGCTCACATTTACCATCTGCTAAGTTTCTGCTGCAACAAATTGTACTACTTTAGTTTGAGAATAGTGTTTTGTTTTAAAATCTAAGAATCAAGCTATATTTTTAGCTGATTGCCTTAACTTTTACTGTTGAAATCTTTTGTTTTAAGAGAAAATTTTTGTTAGTCTTGTTAGTCCAACTGTGGATTCAATAAAAGTTACAGCATTATGACCTTTGAACTCATCTCACCTTTATCTTCACTGGGTCTTTTGATGCAAAAGATTGTAGGGCTTGATTGCATTAAGATTTTTTTTTGTCTATGTTCGTAATCAGGTGTCTGGGCATATACAACCAACTTCTCATTCACTAGCCAATCTGATAAAACAAATATATCCAAATTCAGAGGAAGTATCAAGCGTCCAACTCCATTTGGCTTTATTAACGTCATCCCTGGAACTGATAAGTGCAGGCAGTAGCACCAAAGTCCAGCAGTCTCAGATCTTTATCTTTACACTTGTAAAGATACACTTGTCCTATGCCTGCTATTGCCAGGCTGCAGCACAGTCTCAGTAAAATGCGTAAATATTCCACGACTTCGCGCTCTGAAATACCGTGTATAATATACGCCAAACACGGTTTTTGCGTGCATATGATACGCTGTGGCTGAGAATGGGTTGCGACGTCGTACATATACACGCCTTTTTAGGTTTCCTTTTGATCAGGTGGTCAGACATCCTCGGGCTCTTTTCAAAATGAGGTCTTTCCCTGTTAAGGTTAGGATTACGGTTACGGTTAGGGTTAAACAAGCAAATTGTTCGTTTGTGGGGCTGTCTGTGATGCTCACGCCTCCACCAGGGGAACGTGTCAAATGTGGAAAACACATTTAACACGTTTAGGAGCGCGAGTATTATATGCACGCAAAAACTGGTTTTGGCGTATATTATACATGGTATTTCCCAAGTCGTGGAATATGTACCAATGTGTAAACATTTTATTGAGACTGGGTTGCAGGCTGACACAAAAAGAAGAGGGGTCTTGAACACAAAACTGAGACAAATGCAAAGTCAGATGCACAAGGTGGGAAGATGTTTCTATCTTTACTCCTTAAATGGTGCTGTTAATGAAGGAGTTACAAGAGGTGAAGCTCAACATTTTGTGCTCTTTCAAACTTAGGGCTGGAGCATAAATTAGGCTGAAGCTCATTCCGAGAGACGCTTGATAAGAGGCCTAATCATTCCCTCTGTCAATGATTACACAGCAGACCTTGATCTGCTGGTATCTGCTGTGCTCTGTGAGGACGCAGCATCTCTGTCTCTCTTCTGTCAGTACTAGGGGTGTGTATCTTTCTCTCTCACACGATTCACTACGCATCTCGATACATGGTCCACAAATCGATACAAAAAAGATATACCTAATTTTGTGACAATACGATACAGACCGATTTGCTTGCCTAAATCGATACAATCTAGATATTTTTCTTTCATTTGGCGTTCAAAACTATAAAAGTATATTTTTAAATAAAGAAGCTCTCTTTTTAACTGACACTTTTTATTTTGAGCAACAAAAAATTTGCATAACTTCAAACAAAAAAAACAGGCTTTTTTTTGGCCTTGTAAGTAGTTGCAGTGCCATGCACTGCTTAAAGTGCTGTAAAAATAAATAAGGGTCCTGTTATTTTGTACAAAACAAAAAATATTTAACAGGGCAATTCTAAACTTCAAACCCCCCAAAATACAGTGTGCTGCAAAACATGCTACTTTAGATTTTTCTTAAGGAAGATTAGCTGGTCAACATGCTCTTCTTTGATTAAACTGCACTGTGCTGTCACAATTTCACCAGCAATACTGAAAACGCTGGTGGCAGGTATAGACAAATAAATCTTAGCCAGTGAAGACAGCAATAGCAGATCCAGCTGCTCTCTCCACCAGTGGAAGACATCTCCATCCAATGGCGAAGCATCACGGTTCATGTATTTCCTGACTTCATCTTTTGCAAGGTCCCTGCAGGACCTCAGGGGTGCACTTGTTTTACAATGTCACTGAACATCTGATCCAAAGCCTTCATCTTTTTGGGGGGGAGGCCATCATCTACAGTAAAAAAAAAAAAAAAACAGAAAAAAATTGCAAAATTATCTTTCATAACTAAAATAATTATTAAATTTGCATTTGCTCGTAACATGTAAATTCAAAATTGTCAAAAATTGTTCATTGAAAGCGTTTGAACTTTATCCATTAGCATAGTTCTATTAAAATTTAAAGAAAACTGCATTTTAAAAGTTGTCTTGTACTTGACAACACCACACTAAACCCACCTGCAGGATTCTCGTTCTTGCTGTGAGGACTGTCTTCACCTGGAGATAGGTTTCTTTGTGTGGGACCTTTCTGAGATTAATTTTGTCTGCCCTCAGTTGTCTGTTGATAATATATCATACATGTTTAAATATTACATAAATACACAGATGAATGAATCCACAGTCAGAAATTATGAGAGCGTTTCTGCATTTATATGCATGCGTTTGAGAATACAGGTGCTGAATAAAAGAGTAAACGAGGTGTGAAATAAACATAAAAGTAGCAGCTTACTTTCTCATGTAGGGTTAGTGCCTCACTTAAAGTGCCGAGGTAAGTCTGGTCTCTGGTTTTGTCATCATTGGTGAAGGACAACATTTTGAAGCGTGGGTCTAACGCACTGGCCACATGCAGTGTGTCCTGAAGTCCTTGGTACCTGAAAATTTAGGAAAGATATTAGAATTACGTTTGAAAGGTTTTTCCCCATAAAATAATAACAGTAGAATAGTTCTTACCTTTTATTAAAGTCTTCCAGGAACCTTCATTCCTGTCATGATGTGCAGCTCATCGTTGAGTGGTTCAGTTGTGCCTGAACAGGAGCGACCATGGAGAGGCTGGGGTTGCCTTCCTCACACAGGAGTGCTGTTGCCACTTTGACTGGTTCCATAAGTTTTACTATTGCCTCAACTGCAGCAAGATCTTCTTCTGTCAAAGTATTGACATCCTCGCCCCTCCTCACCTCTCTTGACATCAAACTTGCAAAAACTGCAGGCTGTTGTTCCAAAAAACGATCCAACATGTCATTGGAACTATTCCAGCGAGTACATACATCCTGAATGAGCTTGTGTGATGGCAAACCAAGCAGCAGCCGGTTCTGGTGCAGGATGTCAGTGGTTTTTGGGCTGTGATGAAAAAAAGTTATGATTCTCCTCACTCGGCTCAGAACTCTTGCAGCATTCTTTCACTTGAAAAGCTTTCTGTGAAGCCAGGTTAATGGTGTGGGCAATGCATGTAACATGAGGGGTCATCTCAGCCGCTTGAGCTGCTGTTATCATATTTCCAGCTTTGTCTGTCCCAAGTTTTCAATCTTCCATTCTATTTATCAGAAGGGCGCCAATATTTTTTCCACTGTGCAGCTGAACGCTGAACACACGCATTTGCAGGACGTGATTTTTCATTGACCACTCTGGAGAGATGTAATGCACAGTTATTGTAACATAGGAATGAGTTGCACGCAAGGTCCACATGTCTGTGGTCAAAGTCACTCGTTCAGCATTGGACAGAGATTCTGTCACATTACTCTTTGCCTTCTCGTAGAGCTCAGGAATGTATTTTTCACTGAAATGCTGTCGAGTTGGAAGTTTGTACTTCAGTTCTAAAATACATATCATTTGTCTGAACCCAACATTATCAACAACGCTATACGGACTTTGCAGATGAAATAGCCTAGAGCTTCGGTTATTGCTTTTGAGCGGCTGGAGTTGTCAGCTAGCACACTCTGAAAGAAGCTGCTAGCCCTGGCAGCACTCGACTGGGGGGGTTTGACGCTTTTCCCTTCCGTCCCTGTTTCGATTCCATGCCGTCTTCATGAATGAAGAGCGAGGTTTGTCGTACTTCCAGTGTACTTTATGCTAGCTTTACATATTTTGCAGACCACAACTGATTTATCCAGGGTACCTTTGTCGTTTTTCAAAAATCCAAAGTATTTCCAAACTTTGGATTTCAGGTTGGCCGGCGCGCCGTGAATCGTTTTGTCTTCCATGTTTCTCTACTCATAATCCAGACCTTTCGCGGTAGTTCACCTTCAGCCAGTAGTAATTGTAGCATTCCACCCTTGGAAACAACTGTGATAACCTGTGTTGACCATTTGGTCACCCAACTTTTATGTGGAGTGCCTTTTCCCAAGATAACGGAGTCCTCTCCCAGCAAGGGGGCCATAAAGTTGTCTGAAACCTCTATCTTGCACTTGGATGTAAGTCATTAAACCGGGCCAGAACCCTGACTATTTTGCATTCGAAACTCTGGTTAACTTCAGCCTGTCAACTTCAAAAGAGTCTTGGTTCCAGCAGGCTGACCCCCTGGAGAGTCTGCAAGCATTCCCGACAGACACTCAGAGTCCTTTGTTTGAAACACGTGACCTTTCGTAACTTTTCTTATGTTTTAAAACACAGGACTTTTGTTCATTGGATCGAACATATAAAACATCTCTTCACAGCTCCAAGAAAAATGTCATATTATTACATGTGTGTAATCAAACCTTTATTCAAACCTTTATTCCTAACAGAAGAAGATTCACAACTACTTTGAGGTTAAAATCTATGAAATAATCATGTGTAACCATCAAAGCTTGGAGAATTGCTTTTCTGTGTTTATGTGGACTTTGGGAAGCGTTTTATGTGCCACATGCAGGATTCACACACACATATATGGTTGTACAAACTTTGATAGAAACCGCTTTCGTTGTTAATTCAGAATTAAGAATAAACACGTCCAGAGACCAGAATAAAGTTACGCCCCTGATATTTGCATAGCCAGAGCTCATTGGGACATGCAAATTACCTCCAATCGTAAAACGCCTCAAATGCCCACGGATTGGGCGATTCTGGCCCTGCCTCTATAATTTAAAAAACCTGGCGGCCACACCACAGCGGCTTCTCAGACCTTCTCAACACCTTCTCAAGGCTTCTCAGGCAGCTCAACAGCACGCCTTACAAGCCACGAGCCATAGGCCAGAAGCCAGAACAGGAACAGAACAGGAACATCACAAGTTCTTCCAGTCTTAAGATCACGTTTTTTTTTCGCACGCTTTCTTCCTTTTCAACATTTTTGTCTCCCGTTTATTTCATAGATTGATTCCAACATTTTTACAATTTTTGATGCTTTTATTTTGAAACTGATTTTTCATGCTAGACCATTCGATAAGTTTCATTGTCAGGCCAGCTTTGCGACTTATACTTTTGGTCACAAAATGGAATAGAGAAATCGTTCAACCACCCCAGAAGCTAAGTGGCTGAACGGAGCAGAACCAGCAGAACCGCAGGTTCCCTTTCCTTCTATGCCTGACTGCAGATCTCGCCTCTACGGCCCGCCTGAAGCATCTAGCTAGGAACGGGATCAACCACCCTTCCTGGCAGAGCAGACCCAGATCTCCAGACCGCTTGGTGAGAAGTTGAACTTCGCTCATACAGTCAACTGCTGGTGGTTAGAATAAAGATTAACTATTTTTGCAAGAGTAACATCTTTGCCCCGTTTTGAATTCCCCCTTTTAAGGATAGCTTATTCTCAGCTCAGTAACAACACTTTTTTATGCACAACACACACTTAATGCATCCACACATTTAGTATTTCTCACCTCAATATTTCATGTCTTTTCTTCTCCTTTATCTATTTCTAGTTATTAGTTGAAAGCTATATTCTGTGTTCCACATATGTTGATTGCTTTCCATGCTTTTACATCCATTATTTCTGCTTGTTTAACCTCATGTTATTCAATAAATATTAAAAAGGACGTCGTTGTTCAGATATCATTATTTTTCTTCTTTGCGGTGAAGTCCCTTCAAGGGTAAAGACACTTGTGCTAAAGTTGAGAGACTGATTAATTGATTACTTTATTGATTAGAAGTAGCGGCTGATCACTAATGAGTAATATTTTCTTTCATTACGAAGGTGGTGCCCCGAGGTTAATTTTATTAAATTTCAGTTTAATAACATTTATATTTTTCAACCAACTTTGGGATTGAATACTTCATATTCACCCCCCTCTCACGCTACATAATCGAGTTGACTGGTGGAAGCAAGCTTGGGATTGGACGTCTTCTTGCTTACGTCACAGTAAGGTACATTCAGTCATCGTTCAGCTCATCCAGTCACACTGGACGTCAGTCTGACTGCCAAAATCAGTGCAAAGTTTTGTTGTTGTTGTCTGAGCATCTCACTCTAATTATGTCAAACTGTCTTAGGTACTTCGAGAACACTTAAAAGTCCCTGACCCAGGCTTAGAAGTCCCCCTCCAATAAAAAAAAATGTTTTTTGGAGTTTTTGACATGTATGTGTGGTATAGCATGAAAACGGTTGAATAGGAAATATGTTTTCCCAAGGTTAAAAAATTTTTAAACTGAAAAAATGATAAAATTATCCTCAGGGCACCACCTTCGTAATCAAGGAAAAATATTACTAATTAGTGATCAGATGTTACCTTTAATCAATCATTAAGTAATAATCAATTTACCATTCTCTCAACTTTAGGTTGTTCATTTTTTTAATTGACTTTGCTATTAAAAAAGAAATAATGATATCTGAACTACGTCCTTTGGACTACTCACCCAACGGTCTGGAGATCTGGTTCCGCGATCCGTCGAGAAAGGGTAGAAATCTCCCGTTACTGGCTGGATGCTTCATGAAAGCCTTGAGGCAGGATCTTCAGCGAAGTTTAGAAGTGATGGAGGTTTTCTCACAGAAAATCTGCTGGTTCTGCTCAGTTAAGTCACTCAACTTCTGGGGTGGTAAATGGTAAATGGCGTATACTTGTATAGCGCTTTCTACCCTCCTTCGAGGGCCCAAAGCGCTTCACAGTCACAGACCCATTCACCCATTCACACACACATTCACACACTGGTGGTGGCTCCACTACCTAACACTGGCGCCAACCTCCCACCAGAGGCAATTCGGGGTTCAGTGTTTTGCCCAAGGACATTTCGACGCATGGGTTGGCAAGGCAGGAATCGAACCCGCTCACTTCTGATCAGGAGTCGACCGCCCTACCGCTGGAATCGCTCTACCACCCTTAGTGGTAGAGCGATTCTTTATTCCAGGTTGTGAACAAAACTAATCGGTTGCAAAGCTGGCTGGACAATGCAACTTATCGATTGGTCTAGCGCCCAAATTGCAAAAATATTGGAGTCAGCCTATGAAATTAGCTAGAGACAAAAATGTTGAAACAAAAAGAATAAACAAATTCACGCAAAACTCCATCTTAAGACTTAAGGAACTTAGAGATAAAGAGAATTTGAAAAACTGAAAAAAATGGAAATCTTGGAAATCTTAAGTCATAAGCTCCTTGACTCGTGGATTAGGTTTTTAACCTGAGGGGCAGGGCAAATTTCACACAATCCATGGGGAATTGAGGTGTTTTACAATTAGAAGCAATTTGCATGCCCCAATGAACTCTGCATATCCAAATATATGAGGGTGTAACCTTTTCCTGGTCTCCCTATAACTGGATTAACGAAAACTGGGTTTATATCAAAGTTTGAACAAACGCATATATGTGATAAATCCAAATGTGGTAGCCAAATAAAACACTTCCCAAGTTATATAACACAGAAAATCAATTCTCTAACGATTGCTGGATTTTAACTAGGGCTGTCAGCGTTAATTTGACACGTGCGTGACGCCGACAATTTTTTTGATGCATTAATCGCAGATTTTCTCATACATGCCTTTCCACACCCCGCGCAGGCGTCCCTCATCGCCCTCTAACTCACCGGCTGCTCTCACTAGATCACGGGCGGGTCTCCAACCACCGAGCTGCTAGCTAGAACCGGCCCGGCGCCAGGACGCGGAGAGCTCCTGCACCCTAACCTGGCTCTGGTTTGCGTCCAGTACCACGTCTGGTGGTACCAGCTCGCGTCTGACGCCGCGTCCCAAGAACTGCGGACCCCCGACGTTCCGAACAGCAAGCGCACCGGGGGACGTTTTAAATGTAGTTTAAACAACGCCAGTTATTTGTAGATGAAAAGATAAATCTCAGCTTTAAGTGTGTGGGCCGTCCCTCTTTCGCCGCGAGAAAATTTGCAAAATATCCCAAAGTTCTGGAGGTTTAAGCGTGATCCAACCCCCGCATAGCTGTCTGTCTGCCGGCATCGGTGAGCTCCGCTGGACACGTCGCTGCATCGAGCTGCAGCCAGAGAACGCGGCGGCAGTAACAGACTGTCAAACTATCCACAGTGTATCCCACTTTTCTCAGTCTTTAATATTTTAAAAAACAAAAGTTAATTGGAAATGGTAAATCTCAGTTCAGCAGAGGAGGAAAAGATTTGGTCCTGACAAAAAATGAACATGAAAGTGTTATGGAAATGTTATTTCTGATGTTTTTTATTTTATTTTACTGAACGTTGATTGAAGTTTTGAATTTAAAATGCCCTTCACTTGGACTTGGGCTTTTGTTAGGCATTTTATGTTACAGCCTTTTATTGTTAAGAAAGTTTATCTCAATATAATGTTACAAAACAAAGTATTTCTGATTAAAACTATTAATTTTACCATTCTTGTTTTCATAATTAATGTAGAACTGCTAAATTCCACAAAGCACACATTTTTTCCTAAAAAAATGCCACATATTAATTTGCAATTGACTATGGACAATGCGATTAATCGCGATTAAAATTTTTAATCGCCTGACAGCTCTAATTTTAACCTAATAGCAGTTAGGAACATATGTAAGGAAAAAAAAAGTTTGATTATACACATTTAATAACAGTGCATTTCTCCTGGAGCTGTGAAGAGATGTTTTACATGTTAGATCTAATTGGCAACAGTTTCAAAACATGATGAAAGATTACAAAACTTCACGTGCTTGACACAAAGGATCTTGGAGCCTCTGTCGTAAATTCCTGCAGGCTCAACAGAGGGTCGTAGACTTGATGAGCCCACCAGGCTGTCACCTGGGGTGGGGCGGGGGGATGCTCGGCGCTGGTAGGTGGTGGTGGGCAGCTCTTCTGAAGTTGGGGGGCTCTCCGGGGATGGGGACCCGCGTCCGCTCCATTGGCGCGGTGGGGGGACTGCTCTTCTGGCTGGGCTGGGGCCTGCACTCTCTGTGTTCCTGTGCCTTCCTGCTCTCGGGTGTGGGGGGCCTCTGCGGCGAACCCCCATGCCCTGGTCTGGGTGTCTGGTGGGATTGCCCAGTGGACGGTCTCTCTCCGCGGCTTCATGGCGGGTGTCCGGGCTTCGGCTCCTGCTCCGGCGAGGGGTCCTGACGGGGGGATGGCCGGGCGCTTTCCCCCTGTGCACATTTCATCATCATTCACCTCAGCGAAACATAAACACTCACATGAGCACAGGTGTCAGCTCACCTTTACTCTAATAGTTTGTGTGACAGAATGGAAGGCTTTATTTGTGTCGCTTTGTATGATAAAGCGTGTGAGCTGCAGTTACAGTAGCATTGTGTACACTATGACCAGTTTAAATGTAGAGACTATTTCACCCAACAGGTGTGTTTGTAACTACAGAGTGTCTGTGTAGACAGGCCCCGCCCATTCTAGTTTGCTATTTAGACCTGAATGTTTTATGATGTTGCTTCCCTCTGTTGCCATCTTCTTCTTTCTCTTTTTCTCTACCCCCCCCTCCTTTTTCCT
>NW_023416883.1:196303-265398 GCF_002922805.2 Oryzias melastigma | reverse complement strand
TCTGCTGCCCAGCTAGCTAGACTACTCAGTGCCCACTCAAGCCAGTACCAGCCACTACCTAGTGGCCTATGTCAAGGTCCTATGTCATGCTGTCTCGATGACCGTTTGAATTTGCCCGGGAATTTAAAAAAAGTAGGAAACTTGAAATCTTGAATCCAAGGTGAACAAAATTATGTTGTCATTCGACTTAAGTTACCACAACTCAATGTTCTTATAAAGCCAATTAATGCATAGAAACAAGTTTGAATGAAACAGAATATGATGTTGATTCAAATAATGGCATTATTGAGTCAAGACACCCTATCAAAGAAGGGTTTATATCTAAAAAAGCTGATCAAATTCAACACATTAGCTTTTTTTTATATTGAAATCAGACATTTAGATATGTAGTGGTGAAAGGTTCCATGAATTAGTTTTTAAATGTATGGAACTAGATTTTGGAATTATAGATTCAGACAGCACTACAAAATGACTATATAGTGAGGATGGAAGGAATTCGGAGATAGTCAGCGTGTATCTCCGAATTGTAACAGTAAAATCTGTCCAACATAAGATCTCTTCAACACTGATCTGTTTGCTCAGCTGCTGGACAGGACAAGTTAAAAAAAGAAAGAATCCTGTTAATGTTATATTTGGGTTAGTATTGACAAAATCATTTTGTCTTACAGGTCAAGAACACATTTCCCTACAAAAATGGACCTCTAGTGAACAAAGATATCCCCTAACTGAGACGGTTTAAAAAACTTCCTACAAGGAATTGGAAGTAATGAAGTATCTCTTCTTCTTATATTGCAGTGAGCACTCCTAATTTCCCTGATTTACATATTGCTGTTAATTACACCCAATGGAACCCAATCAGAAACAAAGTGGGGATGCACTGGCTGGCATGCAGAAGGAGGCAGCTCTTCGGGCCCTGATACAAAGAACTGGATATCAGCTCCGGCAGGTGAGACAATTGAAACTATATCAAAGGTGGAAGCAAAAGAGGTCCTTCAAAGATCCTTCATTTTACTGCTCTTCATTCTATGGGTTGTAGGAGAATGGTCAGAGGCGGTACGGTGGCCCACCACCTGGTTGGGATGGTCCACATCCTGAGAGGGGCAGTGAGATCTTTGTGGGAAAACTACCGAGAGACCTGTTCGAAGATGAACTGGTTCCACTGTGTGAGAAGGTGAATCTACGAGAACAAAAGATATCCTGTTATTACTATCGTGTCCCATATTATTTAAATGATATTTTTTCATTTTACCAAATCTTTCTCTTCAGTTTGGAAAGATCTATGAGGTGAGGATGATGATGGACTTTAATGGCAACAACAGAGGATATGCCTTTGTTACTTTCAGCAATAAGCTGGAGGCCAAAACAGCCATGAAACAACTCAACAACTATGAAATCAGGCAAGTGTAAGCTAATTTTCACCTTTTTCGGTGTTGATCATAGAGATTTTGACAGTCACCTTTCAAAATAGATTTTTCCTGAATTTAAAACTCACTAAGAACTACAAGAAAATCGTATAACTGCCTATTGACGTTGGCTCAGGTTGGTAGAGCAGGTCGGCCAACGATCGAAAGATTGGCAGTTCAGTTCTCGCTCCTGCCAGCCAACCATTGCTGTGTCCGTGGGCAAGGCACCCAACCCTCCTTGTATGGCTCCACTGGTGTGAATGTGTAGGAATGTCCCAGTGATAGTCAGAGGGGCCGTAGGTGTCAGGACTCCAACTCCCAGTTCCACTCCCGACCACCAGAAGGAGCCCTCTCCAGAATACTGATTGCTTCTCACCAGCTGTACTCCATTACCTTCATCAGTCTCACCATATTTATATGTTCATCTCACTCCTCATCTCCGCGAAGTATTGCCTAGTTTTTTCCTAGCAATTTCTGAGCGTTTCTGATCTCCCTTTTGCCTACTCGTGTTTTGACCCTTGCCTATTTACTCGCCTCCCTGTCTAGCTCCTCGTCCTTGACCTCTGCCTGGCTTCTGACTACGTCTCTGTTTTTGCCCATGTCTGTTTTGGATGTTTATTAAACATTACCTGCTTGCACATGGATCCAATCGCCTTCGCGTCTTCGTCACAGAATACTTCGCCGGACTCGGATCCAGCAGCAGGCGTTCCCTCGCCGTCCAATCCAGCAGCTTTTGCTTCCATGCTACTGGAACATGGAAGACAACTTCAGCGGCTGACGCTAGCTACTGACGCCATCATGGAGCGTTTGCTAGCTAACCCTGGGATACCTACAACATCTCCTGCGCCGCAGCAAGCCATGCCTCCGGTTCCCGAGGTCCCCTCCGCCGCTAGCACCTCCATGTCTGCTCCACGTCTTTCGATGCCGCACAAGTTCACCGGAAAACCCGAACAATGTAATGGATTCCTGATGCAGTGCCAGCTCTTCCTCCATCAGCAGGCTCATCTGTACCCCACTGAGGAATTTAAAGTGTCTTTCCTGTGTTCCCTCCTCACCGGGGAAGCGTTGGAATGGCTAGCTGCGGTCTGGTCTGGGGGATCGCTGCCGTTCCACTCCTATGCCGAGTTTACCCGGTTGCTGCGTGGCGTATTCCAGCATGCTAGTGACAGAAAGAATCCAGGTGAGCAGCTTCTGGACATTAAGCAGGGGAAGGACACCGCCGCTGCATACTCACTGAGATTCCGGACATTGGCCGCTCAAACAGACTGGACTTCGACCGCGCTTCGGACTGTTTTCCGCCGGGGACTTAACACGGAGCTACAACGCGAGATTGCCTGCCGGGACGAAAATATGGACCTCGATCAGCTGATCGCGGTTACCATACGTTTGAACAATCTATTACGGACTCGGAGACCAAGAGAAGCCAGCGCCGAGCCAGTTTCCTTCCCGTCTGTACGTTCCCGCTACGAGCACGTCACTTCCGCTGAGCCGATGCAGCTGGAAACTACACGTATGACACCGGAAGAGAGGAGTAGACGCATGCGCGAGAATCTCTGTTTATACTGTGGTTGCCCCGGCCACCTGCGCGCTTCCTGTCCCGATAGTCCGCCCCGATGATCGGGAGGGCCGGTGAGTGACTCTGCTATTACCTTTGAGATCTCTGTTGACATTAAGCTAGCAGATAAAGTCATCACATCGACTGCTATGATAGATTCAGGTGCAGTAGGAAATTTCATTAACTTAACGTTTGCTCGCGCTAATTCTATTCCTCTGCTTGCCTGTGATTCCCGGGTGGCAGTCTCCGCTTTAGATGGGCGTCCCATTGGTTCTGGTCAGATTCAGTTCCTGACACCAGACCTTCATCGAGGAATACATCCGTTTCTTCGCCATTGATTCCCCTCGTTGTCCTCTCATCCTGGGACTACCTTGGCTAGAGGCCCACGACCCCACCATCACATGGTCCACAAAGAACCTGGTGTTCGAGTCGGCGGCCTGTCATCAAAACCACCATCTTCAACCACGCAGAGCCTCTGCTAAACAGTCAGTGTACCAGGTAGCCGTCGTGGAGCTTAACATGAATAACTCTGTAGCCTCGTCTGGTTTTCTACCGTCTCAGTATCAAGATCTGAAAGAGGCTTTCAACAAACAACACGCTACACACCTACCTCCTCACCGTACGTATGACTGTGCCATTGATCTTCTACCCGGGCACACGCCTGCTAAGGGAAGGGTGTTTCCATTGTCGCAACCAGAGACGGAGGCCATGGAGGCACATGTCCGGGAAGAACTACAGAAAGGATTTATCCGACCGTCTACGTCACCCGCCTCGGCCAGTTTCTTCTTTGTGAAAAAGAAGGACGGTGGCCTTCGGCCCTGGATCGACTACCGCAGCCTCAATGAGAGCACCATCAAGTACCGGTACCCCATACCACTGGTTCCACCAGCCTTAGAGCAGCTGCGTCAGGCCAGATTCTTCACTAAGCTGGACCTATGCAGCGCTTATAACCTGATCCGTATCCGTGCAGGGGACGAGTAGAAGACGGCTTTTTCCACTACTACCGGCCATTATGAATACCTTGTCATGCCCTTCGGCCTCTGCAACGCTCCATCCATATTCCAGGCATTCATAAATGACGTTTTCAGGGACATGCTTCAGCGTTTCGTCATCGTCTACCTGGATGATATCCTCATCTACTCGCCAAACCTCGATGAGCACATCTCTCATGTCAGGCAAGTCTTACAGAGACTCATCGATCACCACCTCTATGCTAAAGAAGAAAAATGTTAATTCCACAGGACATCCATCGCCTTCCTCGGCTACGTTATCAGTGCCCAAGGCGTGGCCATGGACAAGAGTAAAGTGGATGCTGTGTTACAGTGGCCTGAGTGAAAGAGCTGCAACGGTTTCTGGGGTTTGCTAACTTTTACCGCCGCTTCATCCGTGGTTTCAGCTCTGTGGCGGCTCCTCTCACCTCTCTCCTCAAGGGGGCTCCTAGGCGTCTTCACTGGACCCCAGAAGCGACTTCAGCTTTTCATAAGCTCAAGCGGCTCTTCACACAATCTCCTATCCTGCGTCATCCCGACCCCTCGATCCAGTTTATTGTGGGGGTGGATGCCTCAAGTACTGGATTAGGGGGGTTCTGTCTCAACATCACGGTGAGTCCTCCAAGATGTTTCCGTGTGCCTTTTATTCCAGGAAACTCACCAGTGCTGAAAGGAACTATGACGTGGGGGATCGGTAGTTACTTGCTATGAAGGAAGCCTTTACAGAGTGGTGACATTGGCTGGAGGGGGCGACGCATCCATTCTTGGTGTTGACGGATCACATGAACCTGGAATACATCAAGTCAGCCAAGAGGTTAAACCCTCGCCAAGCTAGGTGGTCTCTCTTCTTCTCCCGATTCCACTTTCATATCACTTTTCGACCAGGCTCAAAAAACGGCAAAGCGGACGCACTTTCTCGCTTGCATGAGGCGGAGGACAAAAACCCAGGGTCTGCTGAACCCATTGCATCATTGCTTCTGGCTCCCATCCAGTGAGACATCATCACGGAACTAACGGAGTGTAATCAACAGGAACCGCCTCCACCGCCCTGCCCTGTCTACGTGCCTCCCCCTCATCGTCAACGAGTTCTGCACTTGGTCCATGACACTCCCGCTGCAGGACACCCAGGTATGGCGGGCACTCAATCTCTCATGCAGAATTCCTTCTGGTGGCCGACCATGATGGCGGATGTGGCTCAGTTTGTGGCGGCCTGCGACCAGTGGCAGATGGCCAAGTCTCCACGTCAACTCCTAGCCGGGCTTCTACAACTGTTACCAACACCTCATCGTCCCTTGTCACACATCGCAACAATAAAAGTAGTAGTAATAACATTAAAAATAAATAAATGCATAAAAATATAATATAATAACAAAAAATACTTCAAGGAAATAATTATAGAAGATGTGCTTATAAAGTTCCTTCTTCTTCTCAATGTGACAATTTAAGTTTCTGCTGATAGCGTTTTAAAATAACTAAGTAAGGGGTTCCATTGCTTATAAAACTGTTCTTTTGACCCTTTCAACAAGAACTTTATTTTTTCCAGTTTTTAAAAAGGACATGGTGTCATAAAGCCAAGACATTGGGGATGGTGGGGTGGGCCTCCTCCAAAGTAGTAATATCTGCCGTCGTGCAATTACTGAGGTGAATGAAATTACATTTTTTTGTTTTATTGACAGTTTTGCCTTGGGGTCTGCAATACCAAATATTCCAGTGTTGGCACAGGGCTCAATTTGGTGTCCAAGTATATTTGAAATTCCCCCAAAATATGACTTCCAGAACTCCTCAAGCTTTGGGCATGACCAAAACATGTGGGTGAGATTACAGGGGGTTTGTGAGCATCGATCACACCTGTCTATGATATTTGAGTATATTTTTGTGAGTCTGGATTTACTGTAATGTGTTTTGTGGACGACCTTAAATTGTATAAGTTGAAGTTTTGCAGAAGAAGAGCATGTTTTTATTCCTCTTAGAGCTGCAGACCACAAGTCTTCGGGCAGAGCAATGCCCAACTCCAAACCCCCTTTCAGTTTTTATTTTTGTTAAGGCGAGGGGTGAATCTGTTTTCAATGGTTCATACAAAGACAATGTCTGTCGTTTCTGCATTTTTGAGATGGGAAAAAGAAGATCAAGTCCTGAACGGGGAGGGGAACGCGGGAATTAAGGAGTGTTCGCTTTAAGAAAATTACGGATTTAAAAATATCTAAAAAGGTCTGGTTTTTGTAGGTTAAACTTGGAGCAGAGTTGTTCAAAACTAGGAAAGATTCCATCAATATAGAAGTCTCCGATCGTCCTTAGACCCCGTCTCTCCCAAGTGGTAAATCTATTATCAGTCTGGGCAGGTTTGAAAGACATATTATTACAGATAGGAGTGCTGAGAGGGAGTGAGTCCCACTTATAATGATGTTTAATCTGTTGCCAAATTTTTAAAGTGGCTATTACAGTTGGGTTATCTGTTAAGTATCTGTAATTCAACTTGCCAGGATAGCAGATTAAGGCGTTTAGTGGGAAACGACAAGAACTAGCTTCTAATTTACACCACTGTGTTGTGGGGGAAAATTCCCAATGCATGATTTTATACATGTTAGAAGCCCAGTAATAGCGTCGTAAGTCAGGCAGTCCTAGGCCTCCATCCACTCTCGATCTTTGCAGAAGTGTTTTTTGGAGCCTTGGAGGCCTGTTGGCCCAAATAAACGATGAAATTATACTATTTAAATTGTTGAAAAAAGATTTGGTTCAAAATAAGGGTAGACATTGGAATAGATATAAAAATCGTGGAACAATATTCATTTTTATACTTTGTATTCTTCCAGCTAGGGTGATGTGAAGTTTATTCCACTTTTGTAAGTCCTCCTTGGTTTTATTCTTCAAAATTGCAAAATTCTCATCAAAGAGAGCTGTCAAAGTCTGTAGCATAACAATGCCCAAATATTTTATTTTTTCAGGGGAGTAAGTAAATGGTATATCAGAAGGACAGCATTTCTCTGGTTTGTTAATAGGGAAAAATACACTTTTTGTTACATTTAGTTTATATCCAGAAAATATGCCAACATTTTTGAGCATGTCTAATATTTGTGGAATTGTTTTGACTGGGTTTGAAACATACATCAAGAGATCATCCGCATATAGTGAAACTTTGTGTTCGAGTCCTCCTCTCTTTACACCGGTAATAAGGGGGTCGAATGAGCACAATTGACAGGGGTTCTATGGCAAGGGCAAATAGACGGGGGGATAGAGGGCAACCTTGGCGAGTCCTTCGAGTTAAGGGAAAAAAACGAGACCTCAGGGAGTTAGTGCACACACAAGCCAATGGTGATGAATAAAGTAGTCTAATCCAGGAAATAAAATGTTCACTGAACCCAAATTTTTTAAGAGCAAAGAATAAGTAGGGCCATTCCACACGATCAAAGGCCTTTTCAGCATCTAATGAGACAACAGCCTCAGGAGTGTGCGAAGCGGATGGAGGGTACACTATGTTAAGTAATCGACATACGTTTGTGAATGAATGCCGATTTTTTATGAAACCTGTTTGATCTTCTGAAATTACACTATGCATGACAGTTTCAAGTCTGTTGGCCAGAATCTTAGCTAATATTTTCACGTCTACATTAAGAAGTGAGATTGGTCGATAGGATGAACAAAAATCTGGGTCTTTGCCTGGTTTGTGTATTAATGAAATAGCTGCTTGTCTGAGAGTGGGGGGTAAAGTATCTTTCTGAAAGGACTCATTAAACATATTTTTCAAAAGAGGGGACATTTTTTTTAGCAAACTTTTTATATAATTCAACTGAAAACCCATCTGGCCCTGGTGACTTGCCACTGTGCATTGAGTGAATAGCATTACAGATCTCAGTCATAGTAATAGGGGTATCCAAGAGTGCTCTTTCGTCCTCCGACAGTTTGGGAGTGTTTAAGCTGGAAAAGAAGTCTTCCATTGGTGTACTGTCTGGTGGAAAGTTTGACCTGTATAACTGAGAATAGAAGATCTCAAATAAACTGTTTATTTTGTGAGGATCAGTCTTAGTTTGACCAGTATCATCTTTGATTTGAGTTATCATTTGTGAAGTTCTCCTGCCCCTCAGGTAATTTGCAAGCAAACGACCTGCCTTTTCGCCATGTTCATAGAGAGTACCTCTTGCTGCATGCCACAGTTTTTCAGCTTCTGTAGTTGAAATAAGATCAAACTCTGTTTGTGCTTCGATTTTTTTGTTTGTAAAGTTCTGGGCTAGGGTCCGAGGCATACTGTCTATCTAAATCTGATATAAAATTTAGTAGTTCTTGTTTTCGCATGGAGGTTGTTCTGTTAGAGTATGCCACATAGGAAATAATTTCTCCTCTAAGTACCACTTTGAGTGTCTCCCAGAGCAAACCAGAATCTATATCGTCTTTTTGATTATTTTCCAAAAAATCATCAATTCCTTGATCAATACATTTGGTGAAGTCATTGTCTGACAGATACACAGGGTCAAATCTCCAAAATCGAAAATCCCTTGGTTGGGATATAAATTGTAAGTCCATAGTTAAGGGGGAGTGGTCTGAAATTACTATAGCCTGGTATTCAGATGATTTCACCATGGGAAGTAAAGTTTTATCAATTATAAGACTATCAATTTGTGAGTGTGTTTTGTGGACATTTGAGTAGAAAGAGAATTGTTTTTCTGTTGGGTGAAGCTGTCGCCAAACATCAGTAAAGCCATACTGAGACATAAACTGTAACAGAGCTTGTGCCATTTTGGGGGGTGTAGGGCTTTTAGGATTTGATTAGTCTAAAATAGGGTTCAAAGTAGTATTAATATCCCCACCCATCATTAGATGATGAGTATTTAGTTTGGGGATTGAGGATGCTAGTTTCTTAATAAAGTCTACATCATCATATTTGGGCGCATAGACATTTACCAATATCACTGGCTGTTGACAAAGAGTTCCCACAACAATCACATACCTGCCATTATTGTCAAAAACTGTTTCGGATGCTTTGAAGGGAACATTTTTCCTAATCAGTGTTGCTGCTCCTCTTGTTTTGTTACTAAACCTGGAATGAAAAACTGAACTTATCCAAGGCCGACTAAGTCGCTGGTGGTCAGCAGTACGTAAATGTGTCTCTTGTAGAAAAATGATATCCGCTTTGAGAAATTTTATATGAGAAAGAATTCTCTCTCTTTTCCTCGCTCCATTGACACCACCCACATTCCAAGTTATCAGCCTGATTGTGCGCCCCAAATGATTTATTGCATCTCAGCCATAACCTAATACTCTAAAGTGGCATAATCCATGCAAAGAAAATATGAAAAAGAGGGAAAAAATAATAATAATAAATAAATAATGAAAATTAAAAATAAAACACAAAGAAACAACCTTGTCCTAAGCTTATAACCCCCCTCCCTTCCCCACAAACTCACCCCCCCATTTGGAGTGAGCAGGGTCATCCCATTGCCTTCGACCTTCCAGGAGGTCACACCATACCATCTAACCATCGTCCTCTACTATCAAACGTAGAGAGAGTTCTACCACAGCACTACAGTAAACAAAACTATTTCTACACATTTTTAAATAAACATTAGTAACACTACAATCGCAACCAACCAATCCGAACATGAACGTTGAAAACTCCAGAATGACAGGGCACTTGCCTTAACCCCAACCCCCCCACCCGGGAAGACAATTAGTAATAACAATAAAAAATAAGGAATATTAATATGTGCACAAACCACATACACCCCATCAACTCCCGCATTTAGTATACGTATGCTTCTGAGGCTGATGTGGAGTCTCTGATAAATCCTCAAGTCCAAACAAATATCCGTGCGGGTGGGGCCGGGGGTCCGAAAAACAGCGTCCAGTGATTTAAACAGTGGTGTTATTTAGCCAGCTCAAACAAAGTTGTTCTTAAGTATCTTCAGCGATGCTTTGCTTGTAGAAATCCTCGGCGGCATCCGCAGACTCAAACTTGTAATCCTTTTGCTTGTAGGTGATGCACAGCAGGGTATCGGAGGAAAAATCTGATGCCTTTTTGATAAAGCTTTGCCTTCACCTCGTTGAAAGTCGCTCGTTTTTTGGCAAGGGTAGAGCTGATGTCTGGAAAAATAAAGATCCGGCGGCCTTCGTAGGACAGTTGTCCTTTCTTCCTTGCAATGGTGAGGACTTGCTCCTTTTGCTGAAAGCGCAAAAAACGAACAATAACTGGCCGCAGCTTCTCGTTGTCTGCGGGTTTCGCTCGCAAAGCTCTGTGTGCTCTGTCCAACTCCTGTGGGCTGGTAAAAGCGTCATCCCTTAGCAAGTCAACAAAAAACTGGGACATAAAAGCTGTTGGTGTTTTTCCTTCTTGGCCTTCTGGTAATCCAATAACACGCAGATTGTTTCTGCGGGATCTGTTTTCGAGGTCTTCTGTTTTAACAAGCAGCTCCTTTTTCTCGCTCTCCAACGCGTCAACCTGTTTCTCGAGGCGGTCGAGACGGTCACTGTGTTCAGATAGGCACGTTTCAATCTCCGTGATTCGCGGCTCGTAAGCTTCAAGCTTGTTCCAAACGACATCCAAAGCTGTGTTGATGGGTGCCAACGATGAGAAAAAAGCTATATCGTGTTAAAAACACCAAAAACGGTTCCTATTGTCGTGGGTCTTGTCCTCAAGTCCTGAGTCAAGTCCCAAGTCAAAGCAGGTAAGTGTAAGAAAACTGATAGAGCTGGTTCCCTTTGATTTGGAGGTGTGTGGAGACAGAACCCAGGAGCACAATTGCTAAAAAGTGTAACTAACTTACTGTTTTTTTTTTATTTTAGAAGGTGTGTGGCCCTTCGGGGTTCCTGGAAAGGCGTGGCAAGTTCAGCCAGAGCTCTCTGTAAAGAAAGAGTTTGAAAAAAAAAAATAAAGAGACGGTTAGCAGAACCACCACATGTCCTGTATTGACTTTTTTCGTCGGCGTGACAGATAAATGAGACTCCCCATCGCTCGGTTACATTACTGGCAGCGGTCGGACGATTTTTATATATATGAAATACACCTATTTTTTTTTGTCTTCCTCCTTTCGGAAAACTGAGTTTTGCAGAGTAACGAACGAGCTGAGGCAAGTGGATCCATGTGCAACTTGAATTTAATAGCAAAAGTAACAGAGATAAGGGCAAGGCAAAACGCAGTCAGAAGACAGGCCAGGGTCAAACATTGGAGCGAGGCGGGAGACGAAAAGCAGGCGAGAGTCAAAACACAGGCAGGCAGGCAAAAGTAGGAATGCTCAGAATGACTGAATGTACTGAGAAACAGATCAAGATTTCGCAGGGAACAGAGAGAGGAGCAGAAATATGTACAGCACTGATGATGATGACAAACAGCTGGTGGTGACAGGAAAATGACGGCTGATGCGTGATGGGAATTGGAGTCCAGGAGGATGGCAGATGCAGTACTCAGGTGAGGGCTCTCTCTGGTGGTTGGAGACATGACTGGCTGGGCCCTGACATGCAGTCAATTATCTTGAAGTTTTTTTTTTTTTCCAAACTCCTCTAGTTGCGTCACTCAGCTCCCAGCCACTGCTAGTGAAGCTAAAAGTTCCCACCTGCAACATGTGGTGTGGGGTTGAGGACCCTTTTAAGCCGAGGATGCACCGATTCTCCCACTCTCCCTCCCGGAAATGTCAAAGTTGATCTGCCAGCTCCATTTGTTGGTTACGGGAGCCAGGCTTTCCTTGGCTGGGCGAGACAGCTAGAGGTGGCCGTCAGAGCTATGGTGGGAGATGGCGGTCGCAGTGATGATGAGCTGGCCAGAATCCTACCCACGAGCCTCAGCAAGTCTGCTTTCCTTTTGTGGGACAGTCATCGGGAAGACATTTTGGATTGTTTCAGAGCCAGCCAGTCTGCTCGGACCTGGGCTCCCGGTGAAAGTTTGGAGGTTTACACGGCTGATGTGTGCCGGGTGGTGGCAGAGGCGTTCCCAAACTATGAGTCAGCGGCGCTGAGAGTGGAAATATTCAAACGCTTTCTAGCTAGACTGGATCCCACTCTGAAAGCGAAGTGCCTGAACAGGGGGCCACGGATGTGGAGGAAGCCCTGACCATTGCAGAAAGATATGAAAATGCCAGATAAGCTCTACAACGGGACTGTGTGAGTAGTTATGGTGGCGCACATGCCAGTGGGACTGGATTACCTGTGCAGTCGGTGTCCATTACAGATGGTCTTCAGAAAGCTTTGGATAAATTAACGGATGAGAAGTGCCACATGAGAATGGAAATGAAAGAATTGTATAACAACAATAAAAGACTAAAGGATTATGTTTCTGAAAAGAGAGAGCAGCGGTCCCGTTTCTCCTCACTTGGCCGCTGTGGCTGCACCTGTGGAGAAAGGGAATGTCAGGTGAGAGCACCATGGGATGGATATTGGGGTCGCTCTCCTGACTGTGAGACTTTGCATTACCAAGGGGACCCCCACTCAGGCAGTCGGCAGCAAGGTTCAAGGGAACCACCCAGCTGCAGATCATCTCAGGGTAGAAGCCTGAGCCCCGGATGGCGTGCTCAACGAGAAGGAGACCACCGGACCCGGGGTGTGCACTTTCCTGCCACAGGCTAAAGGGCCTGACAGCAATCAGCAGGGAACGTATCAGTAGCTGGTGTTGAGGCCCAGACTCCAGTTTCACCATCTACGGGCCCCTTTCATCAAGACTTTGGTGCACGTGAACCTGACCGTGAGTTAAATGTGGTTTGCCCTACTTCTTATATGAGAGGGGTGGTTGAGGGCACATAGATTTCTATTCTGGTGGACTCCGGTGCCTCTGTGTGTCAAATTTACTGAGTCGGACACCCAAGGAGGAGCACACTGAGGGCTAGATATATACAGTTTATTATGCTCAAGGTGGTGTGGAAACTTTGTTGCTGCCAGATACACAGGGGAGTCTCCAGGAGAGTAGACTTTGCAGGTGTCAATATGGAGATGGAGGGCAGTGAAGATTCTTGTGAAATCCAGGCCAGGATCATACACGTGGGGTCCAATCTATAAATCCAACACACCAGGGGAGCAGACTTGAATCTAAAATCCAGGGCCAGAAAAAGGGTCAAAACCAGCAGGACAGAAGAAGCAGGCTTGAGCAGACTTGGGAGAGCTTGAGCGCTTGAGCAGACCTGAATCATAGCTGAAAGCACAACAAACTTTCAAGGAGGATGAGGAGAAAAACTTAAGTAGTCCAGAGCTCAGCTGTGTGAAATCAGCAATAAGGAATCAGGAGTGAGCAGGAACAGGAAGCCCAGAGGGAAAAAAACCCACAGATCCTGACACTGTGTCATTGATTAGCGCCGATTTTCGTATGTTTGTTATTGCTCTACGGAGCCGGGCCTTCAGGAAAAATTACATTAATTCACGTGCGTTAATGGACACTTTGGGCACCATTGCACTGACTTTTCGGTTAGGCTCCACCTGTTGGCAGCACACCTTCTTTGTGCTGTGGGAGTCCACACAGGCTGGTCTTTTTGACCAAGTACCATGCCCTGCTCGACCTGGGACGTGATGTGCTCCAATTATGGGATGTCAGCGTCCCCCTGCTGCGAGGAGCAGAATTAACTCCTATATGCTGCAATGTGGACTGCACGGTGGCGCAGTAGTTAGCGCTCTTGCCTCACAGCTAGAAGGCCCCGGTTCAAATCCCGGCTGGGACCTTTCTGTGTGGAGTTTGCATGTTCTCCCGTGCATGCGTGGGTTTTCACCGGGGACTCCGGCTTCCTCCCACAGTCCAAAAACATGCTTCATAGGTTAGTTGGTGACTCTAAATTGCCCCTAGGTGTGAATGGGAGAGTGGATGGGTGTGTGATTGAGGCCCTGCGACGGACTGGCGACCTGTCCAGGGTGAACCCCGCCTTCGCCCTTCAGTAGCTGGGATAGGCACCGGCACCCCCGCGACCCCGAAAGGGAAGAAGCGGACAAGAAGAAGAAATGGATGCTGCAATGTGTCGGTGGCTGAGAGCAGGTCAGTTCCACCCATGAGTGAAGCGTTGATTCCTGTAGTTGTGTCTTTTTCATCAGGTGCGGGCCTGCTGAATTGTGACTTTGAGGGCTATCTGGAGCCTAATGTTCCCGACACAACTGGACTGGTGGTGGCTTATGTGGTCACGACAGTTAAAGACAAAGTTAGCATTGCTCGGGTCCTTGACCCAAAGGGGACTGCAGTAGAACTGAAACAGGAGCTGCACTTGGGTGAGCTATACTCATTGGAGGGGTTGGATGTGACACCATCCCTCTGCTCCTCTGATGTGTGCACCGTCCAGGTCCAGCCCCCAGTCCTGCCTGTCACTTTGGAGGAGTCTCCTATCAGTGAGTGACAGAAAGAGGAATTATCTGCTCTACTAGAGAGGTTTTGTACTGTTTTCAGTACATCTGCTAAAAACACAGGCAGGTTAAACATCACATCCAGACTGGCAACCCTCCTGTTAAAGGGTTAGTAATGGGGTTGTGGGTCATTTTCGGTGTTAATTGTATTTCGCCTTATATTTACCATTTCCAAATGTTTTGGCGTGTTTTGAGCAAGAAATATTGAAATAAAACGGCATTTTGAGGCCAAATTTGGCAAACCTGTCTCTTCCGGGTCAAAAGCTCCGTTTTGGTCACGTGGTGCGTGTGACGTCAAAGGGGTCAATATAGCAAGATGGCTTCTCCTTTGCGTGTCGGAGCTAGCGATAGCAGCGATATTTCCAGGTCCACAATTCTGTCTTCAGACTCAGATTGTGGAAACATTTGTTTTAAAAGTGACGCTGATTCAGAGGCGCCGGGTGTTTGTGGTTTGAGGACTGTAAAGCCCTATCAATTTGAGCCGGCAGCGCGGAAAGTAGGAGCTCACTATTTGGCAATGACAATAACGCTGAGAATGCCGATGAAACTGAAAGCTGTCCGTTTATCAGAGCCATGCTCGAAGCTGGAAGACGTGGAGCATCTCGTGAAGCTTTATTTACAGAACCTTTTGGCGACTCTAAATCAAATCATCAATGACGCTGACTATCCGGGTCGGTAATGCAGAGTTTCATATGCAAAATAAAGAGCTTAGAGACATGTTTGCAGGACCGTCCGCCACTTTATCATTATTTATTTATTTATTCACTTATTTAATCACTTTATTCTCATACACAGAAGCTCTTTCACCACCTTACTGCGTGTCTCTGATATGCGCAGAAAAAAATGAGAATGTAAACAGTCCCCTGTTCTCCACATGAATCCTCCCGTTTCAACACACAACAACAACATGGGATGCAGAGATCCCGCAAGCCACCATCAATGATTAATAAACTGCAAATCAAACAAAGAAACTTCCAAACATGTGCAATGTTTTAAACATTCAGTTTACCTGTTGAAATCAGAATTTTTTCACAGTTTAGTCGGTCTGGTTCTGCTCAGTGTTCATTCACAATAGGCTCATTTCGATTGTAAATCTCGTAAATTTACGACTTTAAAAATCATAATTTAATTTTTTTATTTTTTTTGGTGGCCTTAATACTTTGTCGGACCATAACAACGATGTTTATAGAATTCAACTTTGCAGCAGCTCACACACATACATGTATCTGTTGACACCCCGGGTCCGCCTGCATTCTGCTGCTGGCGCTGTCTCACTCATGTGACGTCAATGCGTCACGTGACCCAAATCGAGCCGTTTCTGAAGCAGGGCCAAATGCGAGTGTGATTTGTCATTTAATTTGTCAAATTTTACAAAAACCTGCGTTTGTCAACGGTAATTATTTGTTATTTTTGATACATTAAAACATATGGAATATATCTGGAAACTTATTTTAGCTTTGTCCCAGGCCATTACTAACACTTTAAACAACGGGCATACAGGGCTTCTCCAGGTAAACAGTTGAAGATTGAATGTCAGGTAGCTGGGTTGTTGGGAGATGGGCTGGTGGAGGAGAGTTGCAGCCTGTGGGCATCTCCAGTGGTACTCGTTAGAAAAAAAGGAAGGCATTGGAGATTTTGTGTGGATTATCGCCGCCTTAATTCGGTGACAATCAAGGACTCACACCCACTCCCTTGAGTTGATGATAGCCTTGATGCACTGGCTAGGTCTTCCTGGTTCACTACACTTGACTTTTCAAATGGCTACTGGCAGGTTGAGGTGACTGAAGAGGACAGGGAGAAAACGGCCTTCACTACAGGCAGGGGTATCTGTGGAGAGCCATGCCCATGGGCCTGACCAATTCCCAGGCCACCTTCCAGTGCATGATGGAACTGGTGCTGAGAGGCCTGCCCTGGCACATTTGCATGGTGTACCTGGATGATATATTGATTTGTAGCCGCACTTTTCAGGAGCACCTGCAACATCTGGAGGAGGTTCTGTCTAGAATACAAGGTGCAGTTCTGCGACTGAACCCAAAGAAATGTCACGTTGCCAGAGATCATGTTGTTTTCCTTGGTCATCTTGTCTCTTGAAATGGCCTCCAGCCAGACCCTCCCAACACAGATAAGGTAAAGATAAGGTAAAGAACTGGCCAACACCATGCACTCCCTCTGAGGTGAGAGCTTTTGTCAGCCTATGGTCCTATTACAGGCGGTTTGTGCGAAACTTTACTGAGTATGCAGCACCGTTAAATAGGAGGGCTGGCAGGAATGTCCCTTTTGACTGGTCATCTGATCGTGAGGCTGCCTTTACTTATTTGAAGCTGGTGCTTACTTCTGCACCTGTTGTGACATTACCTAACTTTGCATTACCTTTCAAAGTCTATACTGATGCATCTAAGGACTCTGTTGTTGAGAACTTGTGGTGGAGGACCCAAATGCAGGACGACGGATTGAGAGAAAGGAGTTTTATTTCGAGTTGAGATCCTGGATGGCAGATGGTTGTCCAAGGCGTGACAGGAGGGAGTCCGGGTGATCCTTGACAGGAGAGCAAATGTTAGAGACAGGAACTAGGAGTAAAGGCTTAGGCTTAGGCTTAGACTTACGACGTGGCTAGATAATAACTCAGAGTCGGTATACTCTACCGGAGTGGAGCAGACGAACCGACGTTGGCTGGTGGGCGTGGATATGCTTTTAACTGGTCGTCTGATGGGATGAGCAGGTGTGGTGGATTAGTGCCTGAGGTGGACAGCAGGCCCTGACAGGATCCCCCCGTCAAGGGACGCCACCCGGCGTCCGAAAGCGGTCGGGGTGCCGACGACGGAAGTCACGCACCAGGCCAGCGTCCAGGATGAAGGAGCGAGGCACCCAGCAACGCTCCTCGGGGCCATAGCCCTCCCAGTCCACAAGGAACTGGAAACCACGGCCCGCCGGCGGACATCCAGGAGGCGACGAACAGAAAAGGCAGGGTGGCCATCAACGAGACGGGCGGGCGGAGGGGGGACAGAAGGCGGGGACAGTGGACTGGAGATACGGACATGTTGGCAGTGGGTCTCCAGGGAAGGGGAATAAATAAGAATGTCGTCAAGGTAGACAAACACAAAACGGTTGAGGAAATCGCGTAGGACATCATTAACAAAAGCCTGGAAGACTGCTGGGGCATTGGTCAGGCCAAAAGGCATGACCAGGTACTCAAAGTGGCCCAAAGGGGTGTTGAATGCGGTCTTCCACTCATCCCCATCCCGCACCCGCACCAAGTGGTAGGCGTTGCGAAGATCCAACTTGCTGAATACAGAGGCGCCTTGGAGGTACTCAAATGCTGAATTCAACAGAGGCAGTGGGTACTTGTTTTTGACGGTGATGTTATTGAGGTGTCGATAATCAATGCAGGGACGTAGGGTTTTGTCTTTTTTCTCAACAAAGAAAAAACCGGCCGCCAGGGGAGAGGAAGACGGTCAGATTAGGCCAGCGGCCAGAGAGTCTTTGATGTACAGTTCCATTGCCTGAAGCTCAGGTTTCGAGAGACTATAAATGTGGGCAAAGTGGCACCAGGGAGCAGCTCTATAGCACAATCGTAAGGTCTGTGAGGGGGAAGGGCAGATGCTTTTTGTTTACTGAAAACACCTGCAAGGTCATGATAAACAGGGGGGACGTTAGACAGCTCAGGGGGTTCAGGTGGAGACATTGAAGCAGACAGCTTAGGATCTGCAGAGCGGAGGCAGGTGGAATGACAAAAGGGGCTCCAGCTCATTATACGGTTGGACTGCCAATCAATGTGTGGATTGTGTTGACAAAGCCATGGACGGCCTAGAATTATTTGACTGGACGTGGTCTGGAAAACAAAAAACTGCAACGTCTCAAAATGGTTGCCTGAGAAACAGAGAAGAACAGGAGCTGTTTGGTGCTGAATTACTGTGAGAGGACGTCCATTGGCTGCACTGACTTTCAGGGGTGGATCTAAAGGGATGAGTTCAAATCCGGCTTCGTAGGCCAAGTCCTCATTAAGGAAGTTGCCCTCGGCTCCAGAGTCTATAAGGGCAGGCACAGACCTGGACCATGAGCCAGAAGTTAGGGAAACCTGGAATTCAGTTCTAGGTGGGGTTTTAATTTGTGGCCCAGCACCCTTCAGTGTCCCCATTATCACTGAAGGGCCCTCTCTTTTGGTCGAAGAGGACAGATCGCCACCAGGTGTTCTTTACTGCCACAATAAAGGCATTCGCCTCGTTCCCAACGTTCCTGCCTTTGTCTGGGAGTAAGGCGTGTCCGCCCCAGCTGCATTGGTTCCTCCTCGGTGGGACACGTTTGAACGGGGGACACTGATGACGTAGGACCAGAGGGGGGCGGAGCTTGACACAGCGCGGGTCGGGGGAAGGCCGGCTGGGACCTGTAGTTCCGGGCAGGACGGCGCTCTCGGAGGCGGTTGTCAATTCTGATGGAGAGGGAGATCAGTGATTCGAGAGAGACTGGCTTATCATAGTGCAACAGTTCATCTTTTATTGTGTCGTTTAAACCGTTGTAGAATACTTCCTGAAGCGCCTTTGTGTCCCAGCCGGCTTCCGTAGCGAGGATGCGGAAGTCAACGGAGTAATCGGCCACAGAGCGTCTGTCCTGTCGGAGGCCCAGCAGCTTCCGGGAGACATCCTGGTCTTTTTCTGGTGTCTCGAACACCTGTTTAAAGCGTTCCATGAATTCTGAAAAAGACAATGCAGCGGAGATGCGGCTTGCTAGGAAGGCTTCAGCCCAATCCAGAGCCCGGCCACGTAACAGTCCTGTGACGTAGAAGATCTTGGCTTGGTCCGACGAATACGTACTGGATTGTCGTGAGAACACCAAGGAGGAACCCTCTGCAATGACCGGTGATCCCCGAGTACGGATCCGGGGTGGGGATCCGGGCTTCCTGGACAGGAGCAGGCTGACTCGTCGGAGGCGGTGGCGGCGGAGCAGCCGACGCAGCAGGTGAGCGTGAGGAATCAGCCATGGTTTGGAGCAAGGCCTGGAGTTGAGTCAGCTGTTGGGTGATAGTTTGTTGGTTGTCGGACAGAGAGCGGAGCATCTGCTCATGACGGTCCATAGTGGCGGCGTGAGCAGACAGGGCCTGGTTTATGGGATCCGTGTCTGCTGGGTCCATGCTGGTCGGTTCGTTCTGTTGAGAACTTGTGGTGGAGGACCCAAATGCAGGACGACGGATTGAGAGAAAGGAGTTTTATTTCGAGTTGAGATCCTGGATGGCAGATGGTTGTCCAAGGCGTGACAGGAGGGAGTCCGGGTGATCCTTGACAGGAGAGCAAATGTTAGAGACAGGAACTAGGAGTAAAGGCTTAGGCTTAGACTTACGACGTGGCTAGATAATAACTCAGAGTCGGTATACTCTACCGGAGTGGAGCAGACGAACCGACGTTGGCTGGTGGGCGTGGATGTGCTTTTAACTGGTCGTCTGATGGGATGAGCAGGTGTGGTGGATTAGTGCCTGAGGTGGACAGCAGGCCCTGACATCTGTGGGCTCGGTACCGGCACAGATGGTGGATGGACGTGAATGTGTGGTAGCCTATGCTAGCCAGGCTCTCACAGCTGCTCAGAAAAGGTGGTCCACCTTTGATAGGGAGCTCTGGTCTGTGGTGTGGGCTTGCGAGAGTTCAAACATTATGTGGGTCTCTTGGTGTTCACTATTGTCACAGACCATCGCCTGTTACTGGGCCTCAGGAAAATGGCACTGGACCATGATCCTTCAGGGAAAAGAAGTCAATAGATTTTGGAGCTGGACCCCTTTAACTGGTCCATGGTTCACAAAGATGGTTCACATCATGGGAACGCGGATGCGTTGTCCAGCCGGCCCATCCCACCTGACCCTGTCGACCAGGCCCCTGCCTCCTCAGGTGTGTTTGCTACCAGTGTGAAAGAGTCCGCTTTTTCCTTATGTCACAGTAACACTGAGATGCACTCACACCAACGGGAAGACTCAGGCATTTGCACTGTTCTTGCCTGGCTGGAGCAGGGCAAGTCCAGACCACCTCGCTGGGTCATGGGGGGCTCCTCTCTCGGCCTCTGGAAGTTGTGGACTGAGTTTAACCGTCTGTCAGTGGTGGATGGATTGCTGTGTCGGACTGTAATGTCTTTTCCCTCCGGCGACAAACCGGTACAGTTGGTGGCTCTTTCAGCCCTGGTCTCTGAAATTCTGGGTCACCTGCATGGGAGCACTGCTCCCGATTAAGTTATTACTGGCCCTGCATGCTGAAGGACATTAGACTGTGGTGTGAACAGTGCAGGGCCTGCCAGACATGCATGTCTCCTGTTCCTAAATCCAAGGCCCCCATGGGAGGGTCTCCAGTCAGTCACCCATTGCAGCAGGTGGCAGCAGATATCCTGGAACTTCCTGTGACATCTCGGGGCCACAGGTGCGTTTTGGCTGTCGAGGATTACTTCACAAAGTTTGTGAATGTGTATACTTTACCCATCCAGACTGCTGAGACGGTTGCCCGTTGTCTTTTTGAGGACTACGTGCTGGTGATAAACTTTTAAAGATCCTACACCAGAAACTATGTAGAGATGGACAAAACCAGAATAAGTGACCCAGAGTACCTTCTGATGTATTACACCTATCACAATTAATCGAGACAGTCGGGAAGATTTTGTTCAGCTTTATTTTATAATAATGAAGTCTGTGTAGAACTTTAAACAGTAAATGCTGCATCTAGTTGGCCAGGAGTAAATACATGGTTTTGGCAAATAGGAGCTTGCATTGAGACACTAGGAGCATGGCATGCTGTTTTGATCTGGTGGAGGATGCGAAGGGAATTCTTTAGGATAAAGTTATGTTTATGTATTTTAGATGTTGGGGCAGAGCTTGAAAACAAAAAGGCAGGGAGAGATGACTTTTTTACAATGCTAGATTCCAGCTGCACCCATGAGAGATGGCAGTATTATTGAATCAGCTTTTTTTGAAAAATGATGTGTTCAAATAAATTAGTAGATTTTGAAATAGATATAGAAACCTATTTAAACTGATCATTTTAATAGGATTCACTCTGCCAATCATGGACAGGGGCAACAGCTTCCAAGTTTCAATATCAACCTTAAGTTTTTCTAAAGCCTCTGTAAAATTTGATTTGAAAATCTCTACTGGGTTTGTGGTCAGCTTGAGTCCCAGGTAAGTGAGGCTGTCATGTTTTTATCCTAAAGGGTAGGTTACTCAAAAAAATATTTGTAAAATGGCCTGCTAATGGTATGAACTCCCTTTTCACAATTTATATTGTACCCGGAGATCTTCCCAAAAGAGTCCATATATTGTAGTAGAATTGGGATGGAGGTTATCGGATCTGACAGACAGAGCAGAAGGTCATCTGCAGAAAGAGCAATTCGGGTCTCGGATCCCCCCAGCTTTATACCTGTGATGAATTGATGCTCCCTAATTCCTTTGGCAAGTGGTTCCAGAGTGATGTTAAACAGTAAAGGTGATAGAGGGTCCCCTTGATGGACACCACGTTGAAGAGTGGATGGGCTAGATTTGTTCCCATTGGTGAGGATGCAAGATCTGGGAGTTGTGTATAGTATTTTGACCCAGTTTATGAAAATATCACCAAAACCAATTTTTTTGAGTGTTGCTATGAGGTATGGCCATCCAATCATATGAAAAGCTTTTTGAGCATCCAGAGCTAATATAGCTGCCTGATCATCCTTCCCGTATTGTGTATACATTATGTTTAAAATTTTACGAACGTTACAAAAAGAGAATCTCTTCGGGACAAAGCCAGTTTGGTCAGGGTGTAAGATACTTCCAATATTCTTTGCAAGTCGATTTGCCAACACCTTTGTTATAATTTTTCGGTCGCGGTTTAACAGCGCAATGGGTCTATAACTACCTGGATCTTCTTTGTCTTTTTTTAATAGGACACAAAGATTTGCGTCATTAAGTGAGGGTGGAAGCCTTCCATTTTTAAAACTATCTTGAGACATTTTAAGAAGGGGGGTTGCCAGAACATCCTGAAAAGCCTTGAAGAATTCTGGACCAAACCCATCTGGACCTGGTGCCTTGTTATTGGGGAAGGATTTAATTGCTTCTTGAAGCTCAGACAATGTAAAGTCAGAGTCCGAAATTTCTGTTGTGGATGCATCAAGTTTTAGAATACTGAGCTTATCAAAGAAAATATCATAATCCTTCTGTGTTGCAGTTGACTTAGAGGTGTAGATGTCTATAGAATTTTCTGAATTCCTCATTAATGTCCTTTGGATTTGTAAGAACTTGGCCAGATTTGGATGTAATTTTATGAATAGCTCGTTTTGGGCTGCACGGTGGCGCAGTGGTTAGCGCTCTCGCCTCACAGCGAGAAGGCCCCGGTTCGACTCCCGGCTGGGACCTTTCTGTGTGGAGTTTGCATGTTCTCCCCGTGCATGCGTGGGTTTTCACCGGGGACTCCGGCTTCCTCCCACTGTCCAAAAACATGCTTCATAGGTTAATTGGTGACTCTAAATTGCCCCTAGGTGTGAATGTGAGAGTGAATGTGTGTGTGTGATTGAGGCCCTGCGACGGACTGGCGACCTGTCCAGGGTGTACCCCGCCTTCGCCCTTCAGTAGCCGGGTTAGGCTCCGGCACCCCGCGACCCCGAAAGGGAGGAAGCGGTCAAAAAAATGGATGGAATAGCTCGTTTTGATTTCTCTCCCTTCAGTTGTCTTGCCAACAGTTTTTGCGGCTTGTCACCCAATTCAAAATGTTTCTCTTTAAATTTCAAAAGAGTTTTACCAATCTGATCCCCCAATACTGAGTTATATTCATGCTTTAACTTTAGAATTTTATTGTAATCTGATTGCAGCAATGAGCTTTGATAAATCTGATCTGTATCTGATAGTTCCTTCTCAATCTCTTTTAGTCTCCTACGTTTGGCTTTATTTTGTGCTGCTTCATATGAAATGACTAGTCCTCGTATATATGCTTTTAGTGTTTCCCAGATGGTTGAATCATTCACCTCTCCATCGTCATTTATTTCAAAAAACTGCAAGATATCAGTTTTTAAGCGTTGTTTAAAGGAATAGTCTTCCAGTAAAAGAGGATCAAAACGCTAGCTGAAAGACCTCCTATGAAGGGGCAACTTTAGACTGAGACTAACAGGGCTATGATCGGATAATATCCTGCTGTTATATTTAGTATGGCTGATATTTGATATTAGTCCAGAGTCAACTAAGAAGTAGTCGATCCGTGTGTAGGATTTGTGTACGTGGGAGTAGAAAGAATATTCACGGTCACCTGGATGCTGCAGTATCCAGATATCTACTACGTTCTTAAACTTCATCAAGATTGTCTGTCTAAATATGGATCCAGATAGCAGTTGAAGTCACCTCCAATAAGAATATGGCTGGAGTCATTATCTGGAATGAGGTTGAATATTTTACAGAAAAAAAAAAACAGGATCGTCAATGTTTGGTCCATAGATATTAACCAATGTAACTGGAAATGAATTTATATGTCCAGATAAGAGTATGAATCTTCCATTTGGGTCAATTGTGTGGGATTGAAAAATAAAAGGCACAGGTTTACGAAAGAGAATAGCTACCCCTCTGGCTTTTGATGTAAAGGGTGACTGATAGACTTGTGAAATCCAATTAGTCCTGAGAGTTCTTTGTTGGGTGGCTGAAACATGGGTTTCTTGCAAAAATATAGTGCAAGTGTAACAAGGGGGGGGTAGGGGGTTGGTGGGGTAGGAGACGAGGCCAAGATGAGCAATTCAGCCCGTCGCCACCTCCACCATCGCGGTCCATATCAGCCGGGAGCAGGGTAAAAACCAACACACAAAGTCCTTTACAGGAGAGTGAAAGACTTTATTCGGTCCAGAGGTGGAGTCCTTAAAATGTCCTTCCTGGATTAGAGTCCATGCTGTCCATTGGGAGGAGTTAGAGTCCAGAAAAATAAAAGAGCCAGGTGCCTGAATACAAAACAATAAAAACAATAAAAGCTTTAGTAAAAATGATAAAACATGCACAAAATATAAAACAGGCCCTGGAATAAAAGCATGCATCCCTCCCAATGCAGCTAAAAAGAAAGACACTACTCTTAAAAAACAAAATCCATTCAGGAAGGCGAAGGAAGGAGTACTTAGCTCAAAGAGGGGTGGGTCGCAACCACACCCCTCTGCCGCTCCAGCTGACTCTCCCCTTCCTTGACTCCAAGCGCGTCACATCAGGTGGCTAAAAGTTTGTGCCGTCCAGGGAGGACCGGTGGCCACCCCGCTCCCAGGGCGGCATGGCTCCGGGAGACGTGGGGACCCCCGCCTGTGAGTCTTGTTCATCCTCCTGCGCGTCTTCTATGTGTTCCTGCACATCTCTGTGTCCGTCCGTCTTGCTGCTGCACCTGGTGCTCTTTTTAAAGTCACCAGGTGTGGCTGGAGTGCACCTGTTCTCCATCTTCCAATTAGGTCCATGATGCATTCAAAACAGTCAGTGCACACAAACAGGATCCAGCAAGAAATAGAATAAAAATAAAAAACACATCCTATTACATAAGGCTTTAGTGATTTCAAGTAAGAAAACTTTTCCATGCTTAATTGGGTGTCCTAGCCCTTGAACATTCCAAGAAACTAAGGACAGGGATTCTAAGGTACTATTTATATGAGGCATCTTTTAAATTGCAGCAACACAAGTACAGAATATCTGGTAGCTGAAAAAAACCCAGTCAGAAACATGCAGAAACACACTTAGTGAACACTTCCCCTGAACATGCCCCTCCCACTGCTTCCCCAAACGAAGCCAGGTTACCCTCATCTCAATTTGGAGCCGCTGTGTGAACTGTGCAGACATCCTCAGCTAACTAACAGCTCCTCGTAAGCAGAAGTAAATAACATTTAAACTGAAAACACCTCCAAACATTGGGGAGTAATGCGATTAAACTCTCGTCAGTTTTGCTCTCTTTGTCCTTAACGCTCTTTTTCCTTTCTCCGCTCATTCCGTCATAGGGAAACTGTTTCTCACAATTAAAAGTTCTGAGTGAGGAAGGATTTCACCTCCGCTGGATGAGTAAATGATTTGACTTGCCCTTGGTGATGAACCTGGAGTCTCACTGGGAACCGCAGCGAGTGCCGAACATTCTTTTCCCTCAGCAGCTGCAGCACCTCATGGAAGCCGCGCCGCTGCTCCATCACCTCTGCGGTGTAGTCGGGGAAAATTAAGATCCGATTGCCTTCGAGATCCATCTTGGTCTGTCTCCCCAGTCGCAGAATCTTTTCTCTGTCTTGAGGGAAATGCACTCGGGCGATTATGGTTCTGGGTCTGGCGCCGTCAGCTGGTCTGGGCTGCTGGGTGCGGTGCACTCTGTCAATAATGACCGGCTTCTCAAAGTATTCAGTCCCCAGCAACTTAGGGATGAGGTTTGTAACAAACTCAGTAGGTCTCCCTTTCTCCTCATCTTCCAGAACACCAACAATCTTTATATTATTCCTTCTGGATCATCCCTCAAGATCCAACATCTTGGCATGGAGATTCGCATTTTTGAGCTGCAGGACGGCTACTGAGCTTTCCATGGCAGTAATGCGGACCTCGTGATCTGTAGTGTGGCTCTCGGCGGTGGACAGCTAGCACCTTCTGGGCATTCACAAGGCTTTCAAAATTCTGTTCAAATTTGTCAAACCATTTGTTGATGGATTGAAGAAGTTTGTCTGACATCTTCTGCCAAATGAGCGGAAGCTCATCGTCATCCTAGACCGAAGTTGAGTCCATCTTGCTAGGTTTTGGGCAGCTAGCGACGCTGCTTGCCCCCGCTGTTCCCTTGATGCTTTGTGGGTTCTTGGACATATTTCTTTCGGTTGTTAGTTGACGAAATAAACAAAATTAAGCAAAAAGGAGTTTAGTGGTATAACGATGATGTTGGGAGTTTGAATGGGTGTCAAAAATGTGAATATATGGCATGCCACGAGGAGCTCACAAAAACACGTCCTACTCGTTGTCCATCTCACCAGCACCCCCCAGCGGGATACATTTTGAACGGGAGTTGGAGTCAGATAACCGGGAGCAGGACAGGACAGCATTATTTTGCAAACTTTGGTCTGGGAGCGGGACGAGACAAGAGTGAAAATCCACTCCTGTGTCATCCTCTAATCCAAATGCAGCAGAGTTTAATAGCAGACAATCCAACGAGGGTAAAAGCAAGGCAAAGTCAAAATCCAGGCAAAAGGTCAGACAAGGAGCGAGGCAGGGCATCGGGAAAAACAGACAGAGGTCAAAAACGCAAGTAGGTAATAAGGGGTAAACGCTCAGAGTTGAATCTGTGGCAAATGCAATACTTCGCACAGAGCAGAGTCCAGGTGGTGAATAAATACACTGAGGTTGATGAGAAACAGCTGGTGATGATGTGGCAGGAAGATGGCAGGTGAGCGAAGAGCAGGTTAGAAGTGAGGCGAGAGCTTCCTCTGGTGGTTGGAGGTGAAGATGCATGGCTGATCCCTGACATATGGTACAGTGACCTAAAATCATTAAAACCTTAATAATTTTCTCATCACTGGATACAATTCAACACTACCAGTTAAAACAATGATAAATTATCATTAAAGAGCACATTTATAACATTAAAACTAAAAAAATACCTATTTTCCAACATTCTAAGTAAAATTGTAATGAGAGATTTGGCATCTTTGTTTCATCTTTTAGGAACGGCCGCCTTTTGGGAGTCTGTGCCAGTGTTGATAACTGTCGTCTCTTTGTGGGTGGAATTCCCAAGACCAAGAAGCGTGATGAGATCTTGACAGAGATGAAGAAGGTCACTGATGGGGTTGTGGATGTCATTGTGTACCCCAGTGCTGCAGACAAATCCAAGAATCGAGGATTTGCCTTTGTGGAGTATGAGAGTCACAGAGCAGCAGCCATGGCGCGGCGCAAACTGCTGCCAGGTCAGCTCTACCTTATGTTTCCTTGTTGATTCTGTATCTAGTTATTCAATATCTTGAAACTACATGAGAACAGCTTTTGGCTTCTTTTTTTCAAAGATCACGATTGTTCATAACCTGACTCAATTTCTGTTAAAAGTTTCAAACATTCAAAAATGTTTGTGCTTTTTTAGTTAAATCCACTAGCTTTTTTGTCTTTAACATACCAAAGGATTATTAATGTGTTCAACTCATAGGATTTTTTTTTTCAACAAAACAGTACATTCTTTAACCAAGCTTCTTCTTTATAACCTATTTTGGAAGCTTTACAGCTAACGTTTTTTGCTTGATTTGTCTTACTCCAACCTTTTGATCTAATTTTCTTCCCAGCTAATTTATTATTACACAAGTAAACTAGATGCGCTAGCGGGAATTTTTTTTTTTTTTCTTATTTCTCAGTGACAAGCCTGCAGTTCTGGCCGTCTCAAAAATTCTTTCCAGGTCTTTAATTTATGAACATTCAAGAGGTGGAGATTGACAATTATTCAATGAATTGATTTATTTGTTGTTTTTAGGGGATGTGATGTTGGATCTAGCTTTAAAAATATTCCTCAAAGTATGAAAAAATGCAACATATTTTGTGAAGGAAACTAAAGTAAATACAAACACCCACTGATTCTGTTCACTTCTGAGCAGACAATGTTTGATGGCTGGGGTTTTCTGTGCTGTGTCTCAGGTCGAATCCAGCTGTGGGGTTATCCCATTGCTGTAGACTGGGCGGAGCCTGAGGTGGAGGTTGATGATGATACCATGGCAACAGTTAAAATATTGTATGTGAGGAATCTTATGTTGCAGACCACAGAGGAAACCATTGAGAAGGAGTTTAGCAGCTTGAAACCAGGTACTCCAGCCTCAAAAATATATGACCCCCTTAATGACTTTACCATAAAACAGGAGAAGCCGTGTCAGATCATTTGAAAATACTAATGTGTTTTTTAAAGCTTTACTGTCCTTGATGTTGCAGATGACATGTGAAAAAATGGTGACCCAGGTGTACTTTTGTGTTGAAGGAGCTGTGGAACGAGTGAAGAAGATCAGAGATTATGCCTTTGTCCATTTCTGTCAAAGAGATGATGCCATCAACGCTATGAATGCTCTCAATGGCAAGGTCAGCAACTCGTATTTAAGCATCACTAATTGACTTTATTGTTCAGACCCCAACAAATACGTTCTATTACCCTGTAATAGATTTACCTGCAGGGAGATTTTAGCAGAATTTGACTCTGCTTTGAGTTAAAGCAGTGTTGGTAAAAATACAAAAGTAGAGGAAGAAGAGTTTCCAGCTGATGGCTATCCTCTTCTTTACTCAGGTAGTGGACGGTTCTCCTATCGAGGTGACTCTGGCCAAGCCTGTGGACAAGGACAGTTATGTTCGATACACTCGTGGGACGGGAGGAAGAGGAAGTTCTATGCTTCAAACCGACTATACAGCCTACACGTTGGGACAGGTAAAATCAAATTTCATTAAGAAGACTTGTGCTGTGTTGCCTTCATGCTAAATCCTTCTAATTTGCTATTTATTTTCATCTGTTTACCTTTGGAAATGCATTCTGGTTCAACTTTGATAATGGGGTTTTTAACATTTACAAGAAAAGAGGTTGCAGAGGTGTAGCACCAAAATAATTATGTTGTCCATAAGCCACACAGCCCAAAGAGGAGGATAAAATGAAAGAGTCTTGTGCATGACCCAAATGCAGGAAACAAAAGCAAGGACACAATGACAACATGGGGCTACACAGTGGCTCAGTGATGAGCACTTTTCCTTCACAGCAAGAAGGCCCCGTTTCAAGTTCCGCCTAGGATCTTTCTGTGTGAAGCTTGCAGGTTCTCCACGTGCATGCATAGGTTTACTCCAGGGGCCCGTTTCAAGAAGCAGGTTTTGTTGGAACTCTGAGTTCGTGAACTCCAAATTCGGCAAAACTCTGAGTTTTCGGTTCCAGAAAGAGGGATAACTCAAACCCGGGAAAGTGGGCGAAACCAAGCCCGTTCCAAGAAGCGGGTTAGGATGAACTCAGAATCAATCACTATGGTAACTGAGTCTGTGAACGAAACCTGGTCGGTAGCAGGTTTTCTTCAGGAAACTTAGAGTTCTCTGCGGTCTCCGCCCCTTTTTAAAGTGAAAGATGTTCAAATATGAGTTCCTCATTAACATTTAGAGAACATTCACGTTAGAGACGTCACGTTTCCACCACGCAGAAACCAAAATGACATGTTCATTCATAGAGGATCATGTAGAGAGGAGGCTGATTAATCCAGAGGAAATGTTATTTACGTCGGTAGAGGATTTGGAGGACACGAGTCGACTGACTGCAGTTTCCTGATTCATTTTTATTTCAGCGATATTATAAATAGTGAGTTTTTCCTGGGACTCGCTATTAAAAAATACAGTTTTCTTTTCCTTATTTTAGACCCTTAACAATAGGAATAAAGGAATGTCAAACACCGGAGAAGGATGTGGACTTATCCACCGTCCTGTACTTGCGTCAGACATTAGCTCAATTGACAGCAACGCTGCCTCCCACCGCATAGATAGCGAGTTCGACTCTCGGCATCGGAAAGTTATTTTTACGTTTAAAAAAATTCGGCGAATATTTTTTAAGTCTTGACAATTAAATAAATACTTTTTTAACATATGCCAGGCAGCTACAGTTTCTTTTTAGCGTGCAGTGATATCTGTGTGTGTAGGTGGGGGGGATCACGGAGATTACTTATTAAATTAGTAACAGATCAAAAACCATTCCTTACTCAACAAGAGACAAAATAACCTTCCTGACATTAATTATTCATTATTAGAAATGATTCAAATAACTGCAGATATTTTCTCTCTGTTCTACCGCTGCAGCTGTGTTGCTTTTCTTGATGAAAATGTTCTCCTATAGTCGCATATGCTTGCAGGAACTTATCAATTTCCCTCGCCGGAAGTACGGTAACTCAGATGTTTGTCCCCGTTGCCATGGTGAATCGTGCTGTCTTTGCTCCATTGATCAGGGCTTTTTATGGTCGCGACGCTCACACCTGATTCTGGTTCTGACAACTTCAAGTTGATTGAATCAAACATTTTCAGCTGTTCTGGAACCGAAAACCCTGAGTTTGAGAATTTTGAGTCCAGTGACTCTAAGTTCAGGTTTGAACTCTAAATTTGTTGAACCTGCTTCTTGAAACGGGCCCCAGGGATTCCAGTTTCCTTCCACAGTCTAAAAACATCAAAGGTTAATTGGTTACTCTAAATTGTCTCTGGGCATGTATAGATGGGTAATTGTGGCCTTGCGACTAGGGTTGGGTATTGATTGGATTTTATTTGGTTCCGGTGTCAAAGCTTTTTTTTTGTTTCGGTTAATATTCTGTGCTAATTTTGGTACTTCAGTAATAAAAAATAATGCATACATCTTCCCAAATCAACACATTCTCATTCCCAAGTTGTAACATATATAAGACCTCTGCGTTTTGGGTGTCGTCACTTCACAAAAGAAAGGTAAAAGAGGGGAGTTTAGAGAAAAAGAAGATGGCAACAGAGGGTAGCAACATCCAACACATTCTCACTTCGCCACATATTGACACATGGTTAAAGGTCCCTCTGCGTCAAAACTTGAACCGCATCAAAACTTGACCCGACCCGCAGCGGTGCTGGGTCAAAAATGTGAAGAGCTGGTGGATCTAATTGAATCAAGCCTCCCAACCACCAGCTATCGGGATGCAGAGCATGCCAGTATACCCAGTACCGGAGATGGCACCAGACGTGCAACGGTCCCAGGACCCAACCCAAAATGCGCTGGCTCATGAATCACAGCTCCCAGCCTCTGGGTGTCCTAACAGGATGCCGGTAAACCGGGTTACGGAGGTTGCACCAGACACGCAACGGTCCCAGTACCGGACGTCCGGACCCTTGATTTATTGGGCCCTGATTTGAAAACCCCCCAATGAGTCATCTTGTGACGTGCTGGCAGCTGTCACTTTTTTTTCTCTCACTGTCAGACACTTCTGTAAAGCTAGAACGTGATCACTTAGTCCAACTAGTTCCGGTCCAACACACGGAAATAGGTGATACCGAAACACAGATTCTCAACCATAGAAATAACGTTACTTTAATTTCTGACTCATAATGTCATAAATGTTTTTTTTTTTTTAAAGAACGAGTGATACTTTCAATTCTATATAAAGTATATTTGATTTGATGTTCTTCTGCTTTAGGGGTAAAAAAGGGATCTATTCTAGAATAAGATGCATGTCTGTGTGAATAAAACGTAAAATTTCTAATCCTAAGAAATCTATTTCTCCAAATGTCAATTAAACCAGGTTCTGTCGTAATGTGTTTTAGAGCTTTGCTCCTTCGAGATGCTGAATTATTTGGATTTTGGTTGTCTGTCCATATGGGGTGACATAACACAATTAAAATCTCTGCCAAGAAGTAAAATTCTGTCACGCCTTTGGACCACTTTGTTCAAATTATTGTGTATAAAATTTGGCTCATGCACATTGGGGGCATAGATATTAAAGTCCTCATTCAATGAAAATCATGTTTTTTTAGTTTTTAACATTCTTGTGTGGCATTTTTCTTCTGAAAGAGAATAAAATATAAGAAATCATTTTGTGTTTGCATTTCAGAGTATTTCTCCTTTTAAGTTGCTGTCACTCAAAGTCCCTGATAAAAACTCTGTTTGAATTCCTGAGACTTTCATACGTCACAGTAGCTAGCTAACCCGATGTAGCTGTAGAGGCTGGAGAAGATAATAAAACGTCCCACTTCTGTGCTGCAAAGGATTGTAATTCAGTGAAAGGCCAGACTGATGTTAGCTTTCATTATTTTCCAAAGGAATCTGAGGGGAAAATGGATTGGATTTATTGGTCACAGAAACGTCAATAATTATTTGATTATTTGCGGGAAAAGAGACATTTTTAAAATCCCATCAGCTGTCACAAATATGCTGTCCATGTTTGATCCAACCTGTAACGCTCCTTTAGGCTATGCGCACTGACCTACAGAAGAAGGTGTTTCGGCTCACGGAGCCCAGAGTGTGTGGATTAAAAACGCAACACAGGGATAAAATAATCAATTGATTGTATTAAAAAAAAAAAAAACAAACAGGACAACAAACATTTATAAACTTCCTAGAGGAGGAAAAATAGAGAGAAGAGGGGGAAAAGAGGGGACGAACGTCCAGAGTTCCGCTGTCTTGTAAAGTTCTGACTTTTCGTGTCGAGTGAGACCTCTCGTGTTGTCGTGTTCTCTCTTGTTCAGAGTTTTTGTCCGTGTTTTTAGAATTCGTGGGTAGCTCGCCTTGTCATCCGTGTCACCAAGTGATGGATGCTAGTCCAGAAGAGAGAACAAAATGGGGGGAAAAAAAACCTGACCTAAAAAAGGTCAAAGAAAACATATTCAGACTTACCATAAACCAATATACATATATACTATGTACACCAAGAAATTATTACTTTCAAATCAAGTTTTTTTTAAAATAGGCCTAAAGAGTTTCAAGTTATTCATATCAAAAAATGTAAGTGCACTTTATAGATCAATTAGCAAATGCGTTAAATTCAAAATATCAAAGTGTGAATAAATCAAGTATGTCAATAAATCAAGCATATTTAAATTGTTCGAACTATATGTATCAACCGTTTTCACAGAAGAGCATTACATGCGGCATCAAGAAAAAAAAAAACAATACAAAACTCCAAAACGTTTTAGCTCAGACCAACAAAAAGTGTCAAAGACAGTCCAAAGCGGACAAGACCAACAAAACTAGATATGGCAGAGGTAAACTCTTATTATCCGATTTAATTTGGCTGAAACGTCAAGTTAGTTTGGCAAAAGTTTTGCTTATCAAACCACAAAACAAAAACTAATAACAATGTTAGCCTAGCATTAGCTAGCGGCTTTTGCGTCGAAGGAATAATGCGGTAGCGTATTCGCTTTTTCAAAAGAAGTTTTCAAACTCACCGAAGAGCAGGGTTATGGGCTGTTTACCGGTAAGTGATGGTGGTTTATGGTGGAGTGTAGCTCAATAGTTTTTCTGCCAAGCCAGCCGACAGGAGAGCAGCAGCAGCCGGTGGAGGAAGCAAAGAGGAAGTGGCTTTGTGACCCGGATGTTGATAAAGGGACTCCGGCCCCGCCACAATAAGAGTGCTTTCAGGTGGTTTCTATTTGGCTTGATGGGCCGGTCCCTGGTCTGGGTTACACATCCCCCCCCGAACTCATGTACGTCCCTGTACATGTGTTGACTGGCTGCGTCTTGGCATGCAGATTCCTCTTCATCATCCTGGAGGGCGTGCAGGAATGTAGAGCTCAGCCCTTGCAGGAATGTCTGGATGCTCTTCAATAGGGGTCTCCCAGGATGGGTGTATTGAAGGCGGTCTGGCTGAGTCCTGGTCCGTTGTGGCCTCCTGACAAGCAATGGTTCAGGACTCTGTTGATCAGACACAGCAGGTGATGACAGTTTAGGGGAAAGAGTACCAGTATTTGAAGTGTTGAGATCCGTAGTTTGGTTGACATCATTCGGACTTTTAACAGCCGTCATTTGATCTGGTACAGGAATCATGATATCTTCTTCCACAGGTTCTTCTTTTACAGCTGGCACCATCTCGTCTTGTTGTGTTTCGAAAACAGGTGTAGGAGATGGAGGAAGGACTTCAGGTGATCTGGCAACAGGTAAGTTGACAGCAGGAATATCAGGTTCGACGTCTGGTTGCTGAGCGGTAGGTAGGTCCAAAGACGTGACAATAGTGACTGGTTCAGGTAAGAGAGGGATAAACTGATCATTATCATCATCATAATCATCACTTAGAGGTTCAGCTTCGGTTGTGGGTGAGGGAACAGGTACAGACTTTTGCTTTTGCTTGGGGGTCTTCTGAGATGAAACTAAGAAGCCACAAGGCAATAATAGATCCCTGTGTAAAGTGCGAAGGGGTTTTGACTGGTTTTCTGGACGGACAGTGTAGACTGGGAGGTTGTCTGCTTTCCTCACCACAATGTACACTGTCGACTCCCATTTGTCTGCCAATTTATGTTTCCCTCTTAGGCGTACGTTTTTTACGAGGACTCTCTCTCCAATGTCTAAGTCCACAGGAACCACATGCTGGTCAAATCGTTTTTTGTTTTGATCCATGTTCCGTTCTGCGTTCTTGATAGCTGTTAGTCTATTTTCCTTCAGGTGGGATCTCAGCTCCTGGACGTATTCTCTGTAGGAGGATGACCAGTCATCCTTCAGAGGCAGACCAAAAGCCAGGTCCACAGGCAACCTGGGTCGATGGCCAAACATTAATTCATATGGAGAGAATCCTGTAGTATCGTTTTTGGTGCAGTTGTAGGCATGCACAAGTGGTTTCACAAATTCTTTCCAGTGTTGTTTTTCACTTGTGGATAGAGTTCCTAGCATGTCCAACAAAGTCCGGTTGAATCTTTCTACTGGATTACCTCTTGGATAGTAAGGTGTTGTTCTTATTTTGTGGATCCCTGCCACCACACAGAGCTCACGGATGGTCTTGCTTTCAAAGTCTGTGCCTTGGTCGCTGTGCAGCTTCTCTGGTATTCCATAGTGAACAAAGAAGTTATCCCACAAACATCTTGTAACGGTGTGGGCCTTTTGGTTGAGAGTTGGCACAGCGACTGCATACTTTGTGAAGTGGTCAGTGATCACCAAGATGTCTTTTGTTCTTCCATCTGGTTCGACAGAAAGAAAATCCATGCAGACAAGTTCTAGCGGATGCGTTGTTTTGATATTAACCAGAGGTGCGGCTCGTTGTGGAAGTGTTTTTCGTTTTATACATCTCCGGGGCCAATAGAAACGGGAACGAACCAAATCCAGAGTCCTGTCGATTCCGAGGTGGCCCATCTGGTCGTGAAGCTGGTGTAAAACCACAGCTCTGAATTCCCTTGGCAGCACCAGCTGATACGTAACTTCCTCTCTGATCTGTCTTCTTCTTACGAGAAGGGTATTAAGGAGCTCCAATTTGTTTACTTCTCTCAGTAAGAAAGGCAGGTCAGGGAGCCGGTCTTTGACAGCTGGAGGTGGGGTGTGTCCATGTTCAAGATGGGCAATAACATGCTGGATTGTAGGGTCAGCACGCTGCCTGGCTGCGAGGTCGGACATAGAAAGTCGAGGGAGTATAGGAGACGTAAATTGAGAGTCATTGGTCAATCCATCTGGCAGACTGTTCACGTTGTGAGAGATTGACAAAATGAGGGCATGATCAGGATCTGGCAACATGTTGTAGATCATGTGACGGTCACATATGGCTTTAGTGGTGGTTTGGTCAATGCTAGATAAATCACTGTACAGGTGGTGTTGGGCAAACTTCTGGATACGCTCTCTCTCTTTACTTGAGACGTGGTCCTCAGATAGTTCACCGTGTGGTCGCCATGAAAGTCCATCAGAATCGATGTTTTGCTTTCCAGCTCGGTACATTATCTTAAAGGTGAATGTGGATAAAGCTGAAAGCCATCTGTAGCTGGTGGCATCAAGTTTCACAGTTGACAGAAGGTACGTGAGAGGATTGCTATCGGTGATAACTGTGAACTGGGCACCGTATAAGTAGTCATTGAATTTTTCGGTGACAGCCCACTTGAGGGCCAAGAACTCTAGCTTGTGGGCTGAGTACCTTGATTCACTCTTAGTGACTCCTCTGCTGGCATAAGCCACACAACTCTACTCCTCCCTTCATGCTCTTGATAGAGGATGGCACCCAGACCGGTGGAACTGGCATCTGTGTGGAGAATGTAAGGTCTCTGGGGATCTGCGAATGCCAAAACAGGTGCAGAGGTTAGCTTTTCAATGATTGCATTGAACGCCTGTTGACATTCTGGGGTCCACTGTCCTCCGAAAGGCTCTTTAGGATCACAATATTTATCCGGTTTGATGAATGGTTTCTGTCTTTTCTGTAACGGTGGGTATCCAGCTGTGTGATCATGAAGAGGTTTGACAATGGATGAATATCCCTTCACAAAACGCCTATAATACCCTGCAAACCCTAAGAATGATCGCAGCTCTTTTAGGGTTTTGGGTGGTGGCCAACTGGTCAGTGCTGAAATCTTGTCCGGATCTGTGCCCACCCCCTCTTGGGAAACTACATGACCTAGATATTTTACAGAGGTCTGAAAAAACACACATTGTCAACTGAGAGTTTTAGCCCATAATCCTTTAGTTTATTGAGCACTCTCATCAGTCTTTCCTCATGTTGCTCCAGAGTTGGGGCAAAAACGATGATGTCGTCTATGAAGACCAAAACCTCCCTCAGGTTCAGTTCTCCCATGCACTTTTCCATGAGGCGCTGAAAGGTGCTGGGGGCGTTGGTGATGCCTTGGGGCATTCGATTGAATTCCCAGAACCCGAGGGGGCACACAAAAGCAGTTTTTTCTTTATCTTCTTCTTCCATTTCAATTTGATAATATCCAGACTTGAGGTCCAGTACGGAAAACCATTTCGAACCAGAAAGAGCAGTGAAAGTGTCCTCCAACTTGGGTAGGGCGTAAGCATCTTTTATTGTCTGCAAGTTGAGTTTTCTGTAGTCAATGCAAAGACGAACACCACCATCTTTTTTCCGAACAACAACAATAGGGGATGCAAATGGCGAATCAGACTCTCTGATGATTCCGGTTTCTAAGAGGTCTTTAAGATGATTTCTGACTGCATCCACATCTTGTGGGTGGATGGGTCTAGGCCTTTGCTTGAATGGCGTTTGATCAGACAATTTAATCCTATGCCTGACCTTCGAAGTCTTGCCAAAGTCAAGGTCGTGTTTTGAAAAAACTTCAGGGATGCTGTTGAGTTTAATTATTATTCGTTGTTTCCATTCAGGGCTTATGGGTGAGTCTTTAAAGTTGTATTCTGACGATGTCGTTTCTGTGGCTGGTCCTTTGATGCTCTGGCTTTTTGAGATGACTTGTTGATAACTGCTGATCTCTGCTAGTACAGCTTGTGCAGGGATCTGAATGGAATGGCTTGTCTCATTGCTTACCACAACTGGCAGGTGGCATGGCTGGTGTTGTGGCAAGTCAATAAGGCAGCTTTTGATGACAAGTCCACCAGGCAAAAAGCTGGACTGGGGATGTTCAAGGAGAACAGTTTTTTCGCCTGGCACTTTTGTGAACAGGTGTCCATCCAGGACAGTGGTTTGACCAGCCTTGATAGTGTAGGGTTGATCAGACTGGAGGGTGACAGAGGCAATGTGGGTGTTGAATCTTTGGTTGAAGCGATGTTGGAGAATCTTGTAAACTGAGATATAGCCAGGTGAATTTTGCTTAGGTCGCCGTTTTGGCAAAGGCAACATCAAGGGTGTTGGTGCCGATAAGGATCTGGGGTGCTGACTGATTGTGGTCTGGTACCACCAGTGCCAGGGTGCTCATGTTGATACTGGAACCAAACAGCTCAGGCGGGAAAGTCATGTTAAGTTCAATGTACCCGGAGTATGGTACAGCCTGTCCATTTGCCCCTTCAATTTCCAACAGGTCCGTGACAGGATGGATGTCAAGGTCTGAAAGGTGAGTAATGTAGAAGGAGTGAGGAATGGTGGTGACTTGGGAACCAGAATCAAGCAGACAGTTGTACAATTGTTCATTCATCTTGACTTGACCGGTGCTTTTTGCTCCAATAAGACCCACTGGCAGATTGGAGATCTTATTCTTGGGACTTTTTCTTGAAACAGCTCCTGAGTGTCCCACCGCAGGAGTTGCATCTAGTTTAAAGACTGCTTGTTCTTGAGGTCCCATGCCTCTCGTCTTTGTTGCAGACTTCTTTTCTTCTGCTGGACCAGGGTAGGGTTGGCACGGTTACTGCAGGTAGAGGAAACGTGGCTATCCTCACCACAGTTAAAACAGTACCAGGGTCTGGGTCTGTTGGTTGGCTTAGGGGGAAGATGACTTTGTCTGGTGTGGCGTGGTGTGGCATTGGGTTCAGCTGCAGATGTCCTGGACAGTAGTTGGGACATTTGCTGCTGTCGTTTCTGTAGCTGTCGTTTCATCTCTTTGAGCTCTTCATTGGTGTGGGGGTTTTGGCCACAGGAACAGGTGCTTTGTGAATGGACCCAAACATAATGTCCCAGAAATGTTCTATTGGGTTTAAGTCAGGGGATGGTGAAGGCCATTCAATTGTTTCAATTCCTTCATCCTCCAGGTACTGCCTGCATACTCTTGACATGTGAGGCCGGGCATTGTCGTGCATTAGAAGGAAACCAGGACCTACTGCACCAGCGTAGGGTCTGACAATGGGTTCAAGGATTTCATCTGGATACCTTATGGCAGTCAGAGCACCATTTCCTAGGCAGTAGAGGTCTGTGCGTCCCTCCATGGATATGCCTCCCCAGACCATCACTGACCCATCACCAAACCTGTCATGTTGAACCACGTTGCAGGCAGCATAACGTTCTCCTTGTCTTCTCCAGACTCTTTCACGTCTATCACAGGTGCTCAGGGTGAACCTGCTCTCGTCTGTGAAAAGTACAGGGCGCCAGTGGCGGACTTGCCAATTCTGGTGTTCTTGAGCAAATGCCAGTGGAGCTCCACGGTGCTGGGCAGTGAGCACAGGGCCCACTACAGGACGTGGGGCCCTCAGGCCACCTTCATGAAGTCTGTTCCTGATTGTTTGGGTAGAGACATTCACACCAGTGGCCCTCTGGAGGTCATTCTGTAGGGCACGAGCAGTGCTCAGCCTCTTCCACCTTGCACAAAGGAGCAGGAATCGGTCCTGTTGAGGGGTTGAGGACCTTTTATGGCCCTGTCCAGCTCTCCCAGAATAACCAGCAGTCTCCTGAAATCTCCTCCATGTTCTGGAGATTGTGCTGGGAGACACATTAAACCTTCTTGCTGCAGCACGTGTGGATGTGCCATCCTGGAGAAGTTGGACAACCTGTGCAACTTCTGTAGGGTTAAGGAATCGCCTCATACTGTCAGTAGAGATAATTATCAAGCCAAAATCAGCACGAGTGGAAAACCAGCCAAAAAAGATCAAGAGGGAGAAACTTGAAATGACCTCCACATGTAACACCAGTCCTGTTTTGAGGGTTTTCTAATTGTTGCCACTGAAGTGCACCTGTTGTTAATTCCATGAACACCAATACAGCTGAAATTGATTAACGAGGCCCTCAGCTGCTTAACCAACCAGAAAATTATCAGACAGGTTTAATTCAATTCATGCCAGGCCCAATAAAAAAAGTGTTCCATTAATTTTTGTGAGCAGTATATATCACAACTACAATCTTTTCAAACTGCATTTTGTTGACCTGCTCTTGATTCACCACGATTTGAATAAAGAAATACTCAGAAATGCAATTTTAAGCATAATTTTGTCTCCTAGCAGAAGTAAAATGCTACAAGAACATGATAAATGCGAAGAAACAATCAGTTTTATTCTGTATTGCAATTCTTTCTTCCCCTGACCTTCTTCGAACATTCTGACAGTATTTCTATTAATTGTCAGAAAACTTTCAATCTCCCCCTCTCATTCAGGTGTACGACCCATCTGCCGCATATCTCGGTGCACCCGTGTTCTACGCCCCCCAGGCCTACACTGCCTTACCAAATCAGATCCGCTTCCCTACAGCCAAAGCTCCTGTTGGGGGGCGAGGCTTAATTAGGTCTCCTTCTGTCAGAGGTGAGGACACAGTCTGCTCAGTCTGAACAAGTGTGAACAAGAACAGGAATTGCAATGTTAAAAGGTTTTTGCAGGACACTTTTTAACCAGGTTTCTCATTGGAGACTGATTTAAGCTCCTCCTCTTCAGTTAGTCACAATAATTCAAAACTGAAACCTAACAGTCATAATTTTGGCCTAAAACACTTTTTTCTGGATGAAGCCACACCCCTCTAGCAAAAAAATCATATCCTTGTTAAGCAGGGCTTATGTAAAAATGAGGAAAAGGGTTCAGAAACTATTACCAATCACGTAAATATAAAGTATGTGGGTCAAAAATCTATGCTTTTTTGGTCCAACAGAATCAGATTCAATCAATCACAAGCTTGAGATAATTAAATCATTTCCCCTGTCACCATGGTTACCAGGACTTACTCTGATTTGAATAATTGTATGACTGTGCGATTCTCCCAGCTGATTTTTGGTGATTTGATTGATTTCACTGCCTCTCCTGTAGAAATTTACATGACTGTGCCTGTAGGGGCTGCGGGGGTACGGGGGCTGGGTGGGCGGGGCTACCTGGCTTATACTACCGGAGCCTTGGGACGTGGAAGTGGGGGCACCTCGTGTGGCCTGAAACTTGGCAAGCAGGTGGAGGAGAAGCTGTACGACCTGCTGCCGGGAATGGAGCTGACCCCTATGAACCCTGCAGCCCTGAGCCTGAAGGCCAATGCCCTCAAACCAGCAACACAGGTAAGAAAACATTCCATACAACAATGTAACCTATGCAGCATCATACATCCTCCTGCTGGTTTTAGACTGAGCTCATGGTTATTTAGCTAATTCAACTTGTGATCTCTAATGGCAGATTAGTTCATTCATTGGTAAATATTAAGATTAAGAAAACCTTTATTAGTCCCACAATGGAGAAATTGCAATATGCAACAGCACAGGTACAGTCAGAAATAAGTGAGAAAGGACAAAAATAAAATATACATTATAAAGAGCTAAGACAATAGGATACCCTATACATTATAAAAATAGCTAAGCAGTAAAATACAATATGCAAAACAATTGTAACAAGGGGGGATGGGGTTGGAGGGGCAGGCGACGAGGCCAAGGTAAGCAATTCAGCCCGTCGCCACCTCCACCACCGCGGTCCATATCAGCCGGGAGCAGGGTAAAGACCAACACACAAAGTCCCTTACAGGAGAGTGAAAGAGTTTATTCGGTCCAGAGGTGGAGTCCTTAAAATGTCCTTCCTGGGTTAGAGTCCATGCTGTCCATTGGGAGGAGTTAGAGTCCAGAAAAATAAAAGAGCCAGGTGCCTGAATACAAAACAATAAAAACAATAAGAGCTTTAGTAAAAAATGATAAAACATGCACAAAATATAAAACAGGCCCTGGAATAAAAGCATGCATCCCTCCCAATGCAGCTAAAAAGAAAGACACTACTCTTAAAAAAACAAAATCCCTTCAGGAAGGAGAAGGAAGGGGTACTTAGCTCAAAGAGGGGTGGGTCACAACCACACCCCTCTGCCGCTCCAGCTGACTCTCCCCTTCCTTGACTCCAAGCGCGTCACATCAGGTGGCGAAAAGTTTGTGCCGTCCAGGGAGGACCGGTGGTCACCCCACTCCCAGGGCGGCATGGCTCCGGGAGACGTGGGGATCCCCGCCTGTGAGTCTTGTTCATCCTCCTGCGCGTCTTCTATGTGCCTCTGTGTGCCTGCACATCTCTGTGTCCGTCCCTCTTGCTGCTGCACCTGGTGCTCTTCTTAAAGTCACCAGGTGTGGCTGGAGTGCACCTGTTCTTCATCTTCCAATTAGGTCCATTCAAAACAGTCAGTGCACACAAACAGGGCCCAGCAAAAAATAGAATAAAAACATAATAAAAACACATCCTGTTACACAATAATCAGTAATATATAGCAATTTGACAGTTATTGCAGTGTAGGTAGGTACAGTATGTATAGGTATATACAGGTATTGCCCAGTCAAATGATAGATAGACAACTTTATTAATCCATTTGGGACATGCCCGCAGGGAAATTAAAGAATAATTTGATCGATAATAAAAAGTAATAAATTGTGCTGTACACAGAGTTACGGATATTGCACATGGTGATCAGAATAGTTGGTTGTACAGTCTGACAGCCGCAGGAAGGAAAGATCTCCTGAATCTCTCCTTCACACACCGAGGGTGGAGCAGCCTGCCACTGAAGCTGCTTTCCCGGGCAGACAGAGTCTCCTGCATGGGGTGGGACTCATTGTCCAGCATGAATGTCAGTTTCTGCAGGACCCTCCTGTCACCCACCTCTCACACTGAGTCCAGAGAGCAGCCCAGGACAGAGCTGGACTTCCTGATGACAGTCCTGCGTCTTCCTCTCCCTCTCTGTGATGCTGCTGTTCCAGCAGAAGACAGCATACAGGATGACTGATGACACCACAGAGTCGTAGAAGGTCGTCAGGAGAGGCCGTCTCACACCAAAGGACCACAGTCTCCTCGGGAGGTAGGAGACTGCGTTCCTTTGGAGTGAGAGGACCTCTCCTGAAGACCTTCTACGACTCTGTGGTGTCATCAGTCAATATGAATGAATGAAAAGGTTTATTTCAAGCAATCAGGTCATAATACATAACATTTCAGTTAATGAATCACAAGTAGATCACTTGAAAGGGAGTGGAAGGAAGCGAACTTAAATAATAAATGAAAGGCAATCTGGTTTCAGAGAAAACGGATCAACCTCAATGGGTATCATTAATGCTGTAAAGGAAATCACAAACGCTCTGGATAAAAAGAAATCTGCAGCTGGAATTTTAATTGACTTAAAAAAAGCATTTCACTCTCAATCATGAAATCCTGCTGGACAAACTGGAAGTGAACAGGATCAGAGGAGTAGCACTAAGCAGTGTTCATTTTGACAGCAAATTTTAATTTAGTTTTAGTCATAGTCTTTTGACTAAAATAAGATTTAGTTTTAGTCGCAATTTGACATTTGTTGATTCTATTAATTTTAGTCAAATTTTAGACGATGAAATTACAGAAGATATTTAGTCGACAAAAATATACTGTAAAAGTAAAGCATTTTTATGAAATTTACTAAGTATGAATAACACAGGGATTTTAATGAATTGTAAAAAACAAACAAAAAAAAAAACATTTTACTCAATTTTGCTTCCAAACTTGTCATTTCTGCAAATTCAGCTTCAACACATACAATACATTCAATACAACACATTCAAAAATAACTTATAATTCCATCCCATTTGTGATAAATGTCTGAACATAAAAGAACTTGTATTGAAGTGGTAGTCAAGAGCAAAAAATGCATTAAAAAACCCTCACTAGGGAGTAAGCTGTCCTAACTCATGTCATTTGCTATGAGCATAGACTGTATATAAGAATTACTGGACTGAGCAACCCCCCTCCTTCCGTGTTCCATATAGGAAGTACCACTGGGTTGCAAAAAGGCCAAAGTCCCATTGACTTCCATTGAGAAACAGACAGTTATTTCTCAGTCATTTTATATCTCAGAATAATCATTCTTCCTCTGCTGCTTTCTGCTTAACTTCTTTTTTCTGATCCTATTTTTTTTAAAGATTTTTTTCCATCATCACAAGTTATTCGAGTTATAAATTGACCAATCAGATGGCTAAATAAGCGTTTGTGCGTCTGACGTCGAACGTCTGGGGGGTTTGATTGACAGATGACGGGTAGCCAATGGGAGCAGACTTCATCAATGCGGTCCGTGAAGGCCTTTTAACACCTACTTTACAATTCAACAATGTACCAATCATTGTCCTACTGTTGTTTTCCTCAATGGAATGTACCGATGCAGCAGTTTAAAACAACAAGAGGAGCATGCTGTCGACATTTTTAGATGAGGATTTACTCTGTAGAAATAGATTTCACTCTGAGGTTATGTGCTTTGGACTTTTTTGTTTGTTTAACGTTCGTTTTTCTTTTTTTCACTGTTTTGATTGTAGCTTATAAATAATAAGTTGCATATATGCGCATAAAATCACCAACCAAAGTTTCATCTTCTTCACTTTTCCAGCTTCAGCCTGAATTAGACGCAGCCGTCTGAGGAGCGCGAGACAAACTTGAAAGGACCTGGTCGTATTTTCAAACAGAAAAAAGATCCAGCTGTTCACTTGTTAGGATGGTTATTTATTTTAAATACCGCTGAACGCGCTTCTCACGTGCATCTAATCAGACTGTAACATGGCCGCGCATGTGAAGAGACAAGCTGCGGCGTGAGGGGGACACGCGCAGTTTTACAGCAGCGTCACCCAAATGCTCCTTCTAGCTGGACTAAAAGGAATAAATGTAAGTAAATCCCAAAGGACCGCTGACAGAATCAAATGTTGGAATGGTTCTCCCTCAAAGGCTTCAACAATGACTTGTACAATCAGCCCAGTCTCAGTAAAATGCGTACATATGCCACGATTTGGGAAATACCGTGTATAATATACTCCAAAATCGTTTTTTGCATGCATATAATACGCGCGGTCCTAAACGTGTTAAAGTCTGTTTTCCACGTTTGACACGTCCCCTGGTGGATGCGTGAGCATCACAGACAGCCCCACAAACGAACAATTTGCTTTTCTATCCCTAACCATAACCGTAATCCTAACCTTAACCAGGAACGACGTCATTTAGAAAAGAGCCGGAGGATTTCTGACCACGTGATCAAAACGAAACCTAAAAAGCCATTCTCTCGAGCCGCCGTTATTGAAGCTGTTTACATCCGCGGTCTCGTGGTCGAGGCGTGGAAAGAGGCAGACGGTTGCAATAAACTCACTCCAGATTGGCGACAGTACTTCTTGTAGATTCCATGACTCAGCTATGACTCAGACCAATCGCTGAAGATGGGTTGCGAATGGCGATATCCGTTTCAGGAATTGACGATGAAAGCGGCGGCCTACTTTCGCGAGGAGAGGAGGTAATGCATTTCCAATGGGGGACCTCATTGCTCGCTCAGTCCATTATTTTTACAGTCTATGGCTATGACCAGCATATGTTGTTTATTGTAATACCGCCTCCAGCCAATAGAGGGCGCTGTTGTCGTGTAAGACATGATGGAGTTGGAGATTAAACCGGTGACTGCTTGTGGATCTGAAGAAGCAGCGGGGCTGCTAGCACTCGGAAATAGACAACAACATCGGTTTATAACTTTACAAACGTCATGCAAAAACAAAAAAGCATCACTTGGATTTAAATGTAAACCTCTGTGCTTCAGAGCACATCCACGTGAAGAAAAGCGCTTCTCTGCTGTGCAGCAGCGCCGCTATTTAACTTGGCGAAAAACAAAATAAAGCAAAATATGTCAGATACTCCTACCCTTTAAAATGCCACAACAGTTAGAAGGGTAGAGGTAGAATTCAGATTCAGTCAATATTCTAGAAATGATAGTGTTCGCATCTTTACCTTTGTGTGGATTTCAGGCTGGCTTGTATGCAAACGTCGCCTCAGGTTTGTTGTGTTTTTGTGTGTGATGGCTGCTCCACACAACGTCTTGTTGAGGGTCACGTTAAAAGTCAAATTAGTCCTTTTATGTACTCTTCTTTTTCTACCTGGAGACATTTTCTACCTGAATCACAGGCAATTCATTGAAATAGCATCTTCCCGGGCGGGCTGCAGGACTCTGTTCTGATTGGATGGCTTTGCATTTGCTCCCGCCCTCCTCCACCAGCAGTCGTTATGATTGGATATTGTCTTTGAACAATGTAATGTAATTATGTGTTCTAATGTCTTTATTCGTTGACGAAAATGTCTATCAATTTAGTTAAAGCTTTCGTCTCTGCGCGGGACTTTCAGTTTCGTTTTCGTTTCGTTTTCTTTGAGTGAAAAATGTTGACGAAGACGATGATGAAAATTTTTTTTAACGAAATTAACACTGGCACTAAGTCGGGTCGAAAGCTATTTAACAGGAAGAAAACAATTTGTCAAGGTTAATGAATTTACATCAAAGGGATAAGTTGTGGTGTCCCACAAGGATCAATTCTGGGCCGCTGCTGTTCAATATTTACATCAATGATATATTCAATGTTTCAAAACTTTTAACACTCTTTTTATTTGCTGATGAAACAAAATATATTCTATTCCACAGACAATCAAAGGGAACTTTTCAATGTGTTGAACACAGAGTTAATCAAAATAAAATCATGGATGGAGAACAACAAACTATCTTTGAATCTAGACAAATCTAAAGTGATGCTTTTTGGTAATTACAAAGCCAATACAGAGCTCTCAATTAAAGTGAACAATGAGTTAATCGAAACTGTAACAGAAATTAAATTCTTAGGGATTGTTATTGATGGGCGATAGAGCGCCGTCCGGCGGCTGCTGCCCACCACTGAGAGAATTTCCCCATTATGGGAGTAATAAAGGATTTTTTTTTTTTTTGATAACAAACAGATCAGACACAAACAAACTAAACTTTCTAAAAGTATTTCAATTATAAATAAATCAAAATATATATTAGAATACAACTGTAGATATTTATTGTACTGCTCCTTAATATTACCATATTTCACCGACTGTATAGAAGTTTGGGGTAATAACGATGAGAGTTCACTACATCCTCTCTTTATGCTTCAGAAACGAGCCATCAGAATTATACGTAACATTCCCATAAATATCCAGAAACAGCTCTTAGAAATGAAGGAGGAACAAACTGAGAGGATGCAGGAACTTCAAGGTCAGATTGATAAGAACCACAAAGAAAAGTTTCTGTGTTTCTGTGTGGAACTAAACTCTGGAACAAGTTAAGTAATGAGCTCAAACAATGTTCAAGCATTTATACATTCAAGAAAATGTATAAAGAAACTCTAATCTCACAATATGAAGATAAGACGAGTTAAAGATCAACTGGTGTTTGAAGAATTCCAAATGTCTGAACTTGAATGTGATGAAACAATCAAAGCTTTTTCAAATGCAATCGATGAGTTTTATGTTATTTAATATACAGTAATGATTACAGGATTAATGTAATTATGTGTTCTAAAGATAATCAATGATTATTAGATATTGTGTGAATCATTAATGTTTACTGAAAATACTTAAGAATTATTTAAGAGAATGATTAATAAGAACTCCATTTGTAACATGAAAACTTGATTTCAATGTGTAATTATTATTTTTCTGTATTAATATAACATTGTATTTTGATGATAATCAATGAGTATTACATATCTGTTACATGATGTATGATTGATGTTACTGAAATAATGTTTGATGACATTAATCAATAATCAATAAGCACTTCACTTTGCTATTGGAAAAAAAAAAAAAAAAACAACTTGTATTTGATCTGATCAAAACCGGATTACATCCATCCATCCATTTTCCTGACCGCTTTGCCCCTTTCGGGGTCGCGGGGGTGCTGGAGCCTATCCCGGCTACTGAAGGGCGAAGGCGGGGTACACCCTGGACAGGCCACCGGATTACATAATTATCCAAAAGTGTAAAATGAAGTAATTAAGCAATCAATCAAACTCTACTGACTTTAGTTAATTATCACAAAAAAAATTAATGGGGTCCAGATGACGCACCCTTACATTGATGTGTGACGTGACGCATTTCTGTTCTGATCAGGCGTTAATTTTGATTACTTGGGGCCATGTGGACATAGCTATTGTGATGTAAGTGCTGACAGATCGACAGTGGAATGATAACCTTTGTCAACATTCTGCTGTAAGTGTACATAGTTAAATAAAGACTTGATACTACTTTGAGGGAATGAGTGATCTAGTGCACGTTTCTCTGTGCAACGAGAAAGAGCTTGAAGTCCAAGCTGCTGGAGATGATGAACCTAGAGCTTTAAGAGCTGCATGATTTCTGGTTTATGCTTTGTGTTCTCCAGGTGCTGGAGGAGCTCTGTCAGAAGAACAGCTGGGGTCAGCCTGTCTACCAGCTCCATTCTGCCATCAGTCCAGAACAGAGGCAGCTTTTCCTCTACAAGATCACTATTCCAGCATTGGCATCACAGTACCCCAACCTGTAGGTGTTGCTGCATTCATAGTTAAAAAACAGCAGTTTTTATCCATCCATCCATCTATACATATATATATAACATCAATATATATACACGTCATATCTGATCAAGAAATGTTACTTCTTATTTTAAATCTGTATAAGATAAATGTATGTCACTCAGGACTTCAAATTAAATCTGACTCAAAAACTGAGTTTTGCATCCAAACTTTTAGCTAAAACTTTGCAGCATCCAAATTTTTTCTGCAAGAGGTTTAGGAAAAATAAATCCTAAAATGCAAAACAGGTGGCAAGAAAGATCAAAGGTTTATTTAGGCTTGTTGGTAGACATAATGAGACCAGAACCTCTATTTTGGAGGGGGCGAGTGATTGGTTTCAGTGTGAACGGGGGTTATCACACAGTACAGAGAAGGGGGACAGCAGACTAGACATGAATTCCTGACAGATAAAATACATCTGGGACATTTTAAACATCATCTTTGGTCTAAATGTAAATAAAAACTGAAATTTCTTCACAAGAAATTTTGGTCACAAGTGAAAAATTTGTTTCAAAATAAAAGCATCATGGTCTGGGAGTATGGGGTGCCTTACTGTGGACCGTCTGGTCTCAGTATGACCGGAGGAGGAGCTTGGTTTGCATGGATGGTAGTAAGTTAGACCTCTTCCCAGTGCATGTTGGACTCTGGCAGGGCGGTCCGTTATCCCGACTCTTTTCATAGTCCTTATGGACAGAATTTCTAGGTGCAGCCAGGGCCTGGGGTTTGGAGACCACAGGATTTCCTCTCTGCTCTTTGTAGATGATGATGTCCTGTTGGCTTCATCGAGCCAGGACCTCCAGCATGCATTGGAGAGGTTTGCAGTCCAGTGTGAAGCGGCTGGAATGAGGGTCAGTACTGCTAAGTCTAACTATGGTTCTTGACTGGAGAAATGTAGTTTACCCTCTCTCTGTGGGTGGAGGTGTCTTACCTCAGGCGGAGAACTGTGATAAGGCAGGCCCTTGGTTAGTTTCAGATGCAGATAAAAGAGACACTAGAACAGTGTCGTCGGAGAATTTGATTAAAAATCTGTTCTCTTCTGAAGATCTGCAACTGTCTGTGTACAAAATAAAAAGGAGAGGAGAAAGGACACACCCCTGAGGAGACCCAGTGTTGCAAATGGAAGGTGGGGATAATTTACCATCAACAAGGACATGCTGAACCCTGTCAGTAAGAAAATTTAAAATCAATAAAAGAACCTGATCTGGGAGGTTAAAATCAGAAGTCAGTCTTTGGATCAGAATGTGGGGCTGCATTCTATTAAAAGCAGAGGAAAAATCTCCAAATAAAAGTCTAACATGAGCCCCGGAGTTCTCAAGGTTCTTAAAAACAGTGTTCAGTAAAAAAAGTTTAGCATCCTAGACTCCCTTTTTAGACTAGTATGCAAATTGCAGAGGATCCATTTTCCCCTTCAGTTGAGAACAAGATAAAAGACTTTAAAATATGTTCAAAACTTTTCATGACAAGTGATGTCAGTGCCACCGGTCTAAAATCACCAAGGGTTTCTGAGTTCCCTGATTTTGGAAGAGGTATGACAGTTGATGTCTTCCATAAGACAGGAATTTGCCCAATGTCAACGCACAGTTGAGACAGTTTTCAAAAAACAACACTGAGCTGGGCGGCACAGTGGTGCAAGGTACGGCCACAGATGCCATCAGGGCCCTTTGCCTTACCAGTCTTTATCTTTTTAAATAAGGCAGCGACCTGGTTTGGTGAAATTACCATTTCATTATCCTGCTTGAGAGAATTCTTACATTGAGACAAATTTTCAAAGACATCAGTTCTTTCAAAGCGAGAAAAGAAGGCATTGAATGTGCTTGGTAATTCAGAGTCTGGTACACCGTTTACAGATACTGGCTTCCTGTCCTCTTTTACATGGGAGGAGACCATATTCTTAATGCCCCTCCAAGCAGCTCTGATGTCCCCACTACTGTACAGGACTTCAACTTTGTCCTTATATTTTAGTTTGGCCATCCTAATCTCATTTTTTACCTCCTTAGAGACAGCCTTTTTCTCCAATGGATCCCCTGTACAGTAGACCACCTTCTTTTTATTTATGGTTGATTTCAGCTCTTTTGTTACCCATGGTTTGTTATTTGGATAGATAACAACTTTCCTAGATGGAACAACAGAATCAACACAGAAAGTGATGTATGAGGAAATGGTTTCACACAAGACATCGACGTCATCACACGACTCAAAGAAACAGTCCCAGTCAGTACATTCGAGTGAGGCTTGAAGAGTGGAAATGTTATCCTCTGACCAACATTTCACAGTCTTTTCCTCCCAAGGAAGACGCCTGAAGACAGGGATATAGCGTGGCATCAGATATATGCAGTAAACAATAGTAAAAAACAGCTGTTGGAATTCACGCGGCAAGTAAAAGGGCCGAAGAGAGATGGATAACAGTTCAATATTCAAAGTACAAATCCTCTCGCGAAATTCCAACAGTGTTGCAGTACCTTTTACAGATGTAGCAGCATACTCCGCCTCCTCGCGTCTTGTTGGTCACTTCCTGGTTCCGATCCAGTCTGATCGGCGTCCCGAAGCCTTTCAGCAGTAAGTCCTCATCTCGATCCAAGTCGTTGAGCCAAGTCTCCGTAAGGACAAGTAGGCAGGCGTTTTCAACTTCTCGCCTGACAGTGATCCAAGCTTCCAGCTCATCCAGCTTGTTACGGAGAGACTGCGCGTTCCCAAGCAGGATGGAGAGGAGAGCAGGCAGCCTCTGACGGTCCCGTAAATTCATGTACTTCATTCTCCGGTGTATTCCACCACGTTTGCCCCTTTTGCGGCGCCTTGGCCTTGCAGCCGTGCGGTAGAGTTCTGGTGGGATGTCTGGCGGTGGTGAAATACGTTTTGGGTGGAATTGGAGCTGCAGTAAAGACTCCCGGGTAAACGTAATCCTCGGTAGGGCTCCTATCCAGAGCGCACTCGGTTGATTTGTCTCATAACTTGAACAATACATGAGAAACAGTCCGCACAAAAGCAGCACATATTCCAGCTTGAGGACCCACAATATACTGGGATGGTGACACATCAATCACACAAACAAATTTGCATTAAAAACAATCAAACAATAAAAATTGCTCCTGGTCGCTACTCGGGTCACACCCTGGGAGCGTCCCCGTGACCGGACATGGATGATGGATACCTGACATAACCTAACTCTAGCTTATTCTGAAGGGGAAAAAACGCAGCCTTGCGCTGCTGAAAGACAGATGTAATCAACGTGAATCAGACGCAAAAAAAAACCTACTTTCTTCACACAAGCTCTGCACCAATATACGCTCAGAATGTAAAATGTTGAAGAACTTTGGGGATAGGAAACTGTGCAGAGAATTTTCAGATTTTGCTGTTAAATGATCAATAACAAAATTATTTTTTATGCTTTTTATGTAGTTGAACTTAAACAGAAGGTTGACAAAAAATAAAATAAAATAAAATGACATTTCTTTCTATCTAAATCGTTGTGGTTTTTTTTAATCAGTTTTGTTGATTCTGATTTCCTGTTTTTCAATTTTCATACATCCAATGAAAAAAAAACAGACATAGAAACAAACATTATAGTAAAAAGTAGGAATCGTGTTTCGAGTCGTGAATCGTTGAACTTGATACGTGAATCGAATCGGATCGCCATCGTAGCAACGATCCACAGCCCTACTTGTGCTATCATAGATAGGTTGATGTTGGGAGTGGGATCATCTGGACCCCACAAGACAGTGCCCTGATTTTTATTTATTTTTTATTTTTATTTTCCCCCGGCTGTCTGCAGCAGGCATGAAATACTGTCAATTTTCATCCACATTTGTCATAAATGGTTTATAGTGTTGGCATAGTGTTTTACTTCCTTCCTTGAAGGCCCAAAGCGCTTTACAGTCACAGACCCATTCACCCATTCATACACCTTCACAGACTGATGGCGGTTCCACTGCTGAACACTGGCGCCAACCTTCCACCAGGGGCAATGTGGGGGTTAGTGTCTTGCCCACGGACACGTCGACAGATAAGTGGGCAAGGCGGTAATCGAATCCGTAATCTTCTAATCAGGAGTTGACCGCCCTACCGCCGCACCACGGCTCCCCCTAAACATCAATTTAAGGCTTGGGTCATCTCGACCCCATAAGAAAGCACAAGGGTAGTTGATTTTTCATCAGTCTAACTGTTAATGATATGCTTTGATTTTCCTCTTATTTGTGAGCAAGATCCTGCGATTCTAAAACTTTTCCACCTGGGAGGGGAGTCTTTCCCCATTTACAGAGGACAAACAATGCAATGTTGTCCCCCTTCCCAGCAGCTTTAAACTCAGCCTCACACTGTCCCAATGCACATGGAGGCCTTGGCTCAAAGAAACTGAAAAGACAACTTCAAAGCTCGGAGAGAAACGGTCTCACAGCATCCAGGACTTGAATTACTCAGGGTGGACATGTGCCTTGTCACCAAGGAACTATTCAACTACCCTGGGGACTTCAGCTCAGGAGATGGACTGCTCTGTCCCAGGCTCTGCTTCCTCAATAGAAGCGATATTAGCAGGATTGATGAGATGTTTGAAGTATTCACCTTAGGCTCCAGTTTGGCAAGACTGCCAGTACCTGTTAGCTGTCTCAGGAGTGCCACAAACCACCCAGGTTCTGCATGATAGTGTGGACTTCATGGCTCAGTTTTGTGAAAGTGACTTTCACAATCAGACACTGATTGCATGTTTTCTTGTAGCCATCCCTTCACCCCTGCTAAGCTGTGTGCTGCTGTGGAGGAAGCCAAAGTCCATGCAGCTGAGTACACCCTGCAAACGCTTGGCCTGCAGTCAGATGGTGCTGCTGATGCCAGTTGTGCTACTGCTACCGCCATGGCTTCAGTAGCCTTCCCAGGTATGTGAAGGTCCGTACCAAAACCAACTAACTTTTGACTCAAAGCACTAACAGACTGGTTTCTGGTTTTCACAGCAGAAACAAAAAAAAAACATTCTTACCAGTCTGGGTTTGTTCTCCAAACAGGATATACTCTGGCAAACCCGGCATCTTCAGCGGTGGCCTCTCAGCTGAAGGAGGCTGGTTCTCTGGGTCAAGAGCTGACTGCGTATGCCACTTATGAGGGCTATCCTGCGTTTGCTGTGGCAGCACGCCACACAGACGGATATGGTGTTTTCTAGAAAGAAAGCTAAATTCACATCAACAGCTCCCCCTTGTCTGGGGGTGTTTACAGGACAACTGCGGCACTAAATCCCAGTAGCACAGCTGACGGCTGTTCATTTTCTTCCACTGTTTAACTTATCCACAGGAACAGTAAATTAATGTGAGTCCATTGCTATGCCTCACTTTCTTTCTCCAGCTTTTAACACTCTGGTTTCTTTTGTCTTCTTTCCCATTTCTGCTATCTGGACAGTTGCTAGCCATGGAATGTGACACAAACCCAGGTTCATTTTGGTCTGTTTCCGTTTTCTACTTGTAATTGTGATTGGTAGTGAAGATGTGTTTTAAACAGTTTACTCATTTTCTCTTTATATGAATTGATATCATGTGACAATTGGATAGCTTAAGCCAAGTTTGAATACTGGCTTGATTATTCCAGGATTTGCAGGGTATTTTAGTACTTATTGACTTGACATTTAGATGACATACATAACCCAACCCCCCAAAAAAGGCTGTTTCAGCCATAAATGTTGCTTAGTCTTTTCTGTAAAAGATTAAGATTTTCTTTCTTTTTCTCTAAAGAAGATTTAATTGCTTTTATATTGAAGGCAAAATAATTTTCTCATTAAAGCTTTTACACAAGCTTTTTAAAAAACGCCTTATGAGCATCATTGACACACTTGAAGAAAATCAGGTTTCATCATCAACTGTATTCTCATCCAGGTGAAGTCAAAGCTTTTAGTGATTTTGAGAAAACTAGTAAAATTCTTTATATTGTAAAGGATTTTTTCAATTACGTTAGACAATGAAAATACTTGTGTTCACCTTGATGAAATTGTAATTTAATAACTGCTGTTGAGCCTATTGTCTGCTTTGTTTTGGTTAAAACCTCCAGAGCAAGGCTCACAATGTATTTCAGTTGCTAATGTTTCTGGCTAACATCCCAGCCCCCATGTGCAGGCAGGAGCTGATTCTCCTTAAGACCTTACATGAACATGTTTAACAATTATGTTTCACTTCTGATGTTTTTACTGTTTTAGCATTTCAGTTTGACTTTTAATTGTTGGATTTCCTCCCTTTTCTGCATCACTAAATTAGATGTAATAGCTTGTGCCAGTATTTTCAATGTCTTCTTTAGATGCACGCTCAGAAACGTACCAAAAATAAGATCTTAAATCTAGTATTGTTTTAAAAATCCTGCTAAATAACATGATGTCTTTGGAAATATGGAATGCTCTCTTGTGTTGTCTATCTCCTGGTGTCATCAGTCTCACTTTTTTGTATGAGTGTTTATGGTGAGTTCAAATTTAGAGGCACATGTTAAAGCAGACAGTATTAAAGTGTGTACAGCACTTAGAGCTTATTTTTATAGCAGAAAAAGTGAATCCCCAATAACTCTTTGTTTGGTGTGTTGTGCATTGACTAATCTGTGACTGGATAAATGTGGGAAGACTGGCAGATTTCCTGTGATTTAAGAAATCTGGTTTAAGAATCTTTCGCTATCATGATCTGTGATATTGATAAATTAATAAACTGTGTCTTAAGAATGAGTAAGAGGTCAATCTGCCTTTTTGTATATTGCAGTCAAACGTGTGTTGCTGAAAAAAATCCTAAATCTCACAACAAAACACATAGGAATGGAAGGAATGTTTCCTTCACAAACATTTCATGCACTGATGACTTCAGAATTTATATTACAACTGAAGTGAATGTAAGGGATAATACCCTCCGAAGAGTGCATTATGAGAAATTAACGCACTTCATGGAGGACGGTTGCCTCCATGAAGTGCATTAATTTCTCATAATGCACTCTTCGGAGGGTATTATCCCGCTTATACCATGGTCATTTACAAAATAAAAAAACATTCAATCAATATTTAGTACTTTATTCTTGTTTTTTCTTTTGGTTTCATTTTTTCACACAAAGCAGACTATTAGATCCGTGATGCGGCTTGTTGTCACGGTGACAAGGAACACGGCATGAAGCCGGAAGCCAGGCATGGTGTGGAGCAAAGAGTTTCTCTATATGCAGATGGCCTACTACTTTATGTTTCAGATTTCTCTGTTTCTATTTCTGCAGTTCCCTCTATTTTGGGCACATTTGGTACTATTTCAGGCTACAAATTAAATTTGAATACAAGTGACTTATTTCCCCTAAATAAGCTAGCTCAAAGAGCTCATAACTTTCCTTTTAGAATTGCTTCTCATGGTTTTACGTATCTAGGGATTCCGGTAACTGACTGGTTCAGAGACTTTTATAACGCTAATTTTCTTCCCCTGTTGAGTTGTATTCAGGAGGATTTTGATCGCTGGTCAGTACTTAACTCGTCTTCTGCTACCCGGATCAACTGTGTCAAGATGAACACTCAAAGTTTTTCTATGTATTTCAATGCCTAACTATCTTCTTATCTATGCTCATAAAATATTCCCTCAGTTCCCTAATGCACCCATGGAGTTGCCCTTAGATACATTTTTTAGGCCTACGCCCTCTCTAAAAGGAATGATGACATACCTCTATTCTCACATCTACTCTCTCCGTCTCACCTCTTTGGGGTTAATAAAGGAGCTTTGGGAAACAGAGTTAGGAGAAGAAATTCCTGGGGATATATGGGAGGTAGCTCTTAAGAGGGTTCATAAATCCTCAATTTGTGCAAGGCATAGTCTGGTCCAGTGTAAGATTCTCCATCGTGCTCATTTGACTAAAGTCAGACTTTCTGAAACTTATAAAGATGTGGACCCAGCTTGTGACAGATGTACGTATGTCACTAGACACCAGCAAATCATATCCACATGTTCTGGTCTAGTCCAGCTCTACAGTCTTTCTGGAAAGACATTTTTAGATCATTATCCCAGATCACAAATAAAACAATAGAGCCCAATCTTTTGACAGCCATCTTTGGAGCACCTCCACCATCTGTCCCATCGTCCTTACAGTGTCTACTTATATTTATTTTGTTACCTTGCTTGCACGGCGTCTATTTTTATTTAGATGGAAGTCTTCAAATTTTCCGTCCCACACAATGTGGATTAAAGAAGTAATTCAGTTTCTAAAACTGGAAAAAAGATTTACACTGAAGGGTTCCCTTTAGGAATTTCACAAAACATGGGGCCCTTTTTTGTTTATATTGATGGGCTGATCACTCCATTTGTTGCAGAGTAATCTATTTTTTAGCTACGAAAGGAGGACAATCGTGCTCTCACCATTTTTGTAAAAATGACCTTTTTTCTTTTTTTCCTTTTTTTTTTCTTTTCCTTTGTCTTGCTTTGTTTTAAAGTAGCCCTATGCAGCTTTTGTTGTGGCTCTGTATTATTCTGTGTACATATCTGTCTGATGTAGGGGTTTACTATTATGTAGTGATGTTACCAGAAGAGCCGAGTCGTCAAAGCGCGTATCGAGTAATGTAGGCGGGGTTACCATGAAGCATGGGCCGATGCTTGCTTCATCTGGGGGAGGAGCCACAATGATGACGTCTGAAGCTTCACTGCCGGGTTCTATCACATGATTGGTTAAGGAAGTGGTTCAAATCTGTAACGGCTTTATAAACCCGCCGGGTCCCGATCAAAATGTGGGTTTTTGGAGGAGAGTTGCGATTAGTTGAGGATTTGGATAGAGGTAGGATAGCGTTGATTCAATATATTTTGCAGATAGAGTAGGTGTTCAGGGAAAGATAGATTTATTTAGGAAAGTGAGGATATTTATTGGATAGGATGGAGCCAGCAAGGAAGAGGAGGATCTCCCCTGTATGGGAACACTTTGATCTGATATCTCCTAAAAAGGTAAGCTTTATCAAACATTATGTCAAAATCATTAGGTTTACTTATCAACAACTATTTGTCATAGTTCCATGTTTTTTTCAAAGGTGAGATGTTTAGTGTGTGCCAAGGAATTGGGATACAATAACAACACCTCATCCATGTTAAGGCATTACCGTGCCTTTCATGAGAATGAGGACGAAGTAGGAGCTTCATCTTCCCATGGTAAGCCATGACATTATATTGTTTATTGTGCATAGATACAAACTGTATTTAATTCCCCTTTTTATTCAGCCACCAGAAAACAGGAACTTGATGAAGCCCTTGTTTCTATGATTGTGAAGGACACACAACCCTTCACTATTGTGGAAGATATTGGATTCAGGGGGTTTGTGTCCAAACTGGATCCCAATTATGTTCTCCCTACAAGGCAGGTATGTATGAGATGCATGAAACAAGTGAGACATCAGTGATGTTTCACAAGTCAACCTAATTCAGTGTAAAATATTTCATCCTTTAGGCTTTGAAGGCCATGGTGGAGGTCAAATATGAGGCAGAAAAGGAGAAGACAAAGGCTAAAATTCAAAAGGCAGCTGCTGTTAGCCTTACTTCAGATATGTGGACATCCATGAATTTGGATGCCTACCTGGCTATAACTTGCCATTTTGTTGGTGAGAAGTCTAAGCTCTGCTCAGTGTTGTTGGGAGTGCAAGAATTCCCCCAGTCACACACCGCTGAAAATATTGCTCACGAGAAAGCCTCATTGATGGCGGAATGGGGAATCACCAATAAAGTGACATGTTTTGTCACAGATGGTGCTCCCAACATGGTTGCGTGTGTGAGAGAGCTAAAGCTTCGGCATCACATTTGCATTGCCCATACTCTTAATCTGGTGGTTAAGAAGACACTGGAGCAGAACCCAATCCTCTCTGGCATCCGGGCCAAAGCAAGGAAGCTGGTTGGCTTCTTTAGAAGCAGCACTACTGCCAAGGTAAGGTAATTTTCTGTCTCTCAATATAGAATAATTCTTTCTGTATGTCTGTGATCCTGCTGCAGTGATTTAATGACAAACTCATTTGTATCTTTAAAGGAGAAGTTTACACAAGTGCAGCTTCATATGGGCATGCCTGTAAGAAAACTCTTGCAGGAAGTGGAGACCAGATGGAACAGCACATATCTGATGCTCCAACGTCTGGTTGATCTCAGAGAGCCTGTTGGAGCAGCTTTAGCAGGACTACAACATGACATTCCCATGATCACCTCAGAAGAATTTAAAATTGTCGAAGGTTGTATGTCTTTGCTGTCCCCCTTTTATGAGGCCACTGTAGAGCTGTCGGCAGAGGAAAACGTATCTGCTTCTAAAGTCATACCTCTTCTGAAAATGCTGGAACAAAATCTCCAGGAGGAAATGACAAAACCAGGTCCTCCTGCAGCATTGGAAATGGGAGAAGTGCTCATCAGGCAGTTACGGGAGAAGCTGTACACATTACAGTCAATGAGTATAATGTCACTTGCCACACTCCTGGATCCCCGGTTCAAAATTATTGGATTCTTCAGTCAAACAAAAGCCACTGAAGCTGTGAAGCGACTGACTGCAGAATGCTCAACAATTATAAGGTCACAGCAAACCCGAGAGGACATCCCCCAGGCATCTACCTCTAATGAAGTCACTGGAGGTAAATTATTACTTTACATTTCTTTGCATTGATATGTGATCATCTAACATGATCTGTAAATTATTCTTAGGTAGCAAACTTTGGCATCGTTTAGACGTCAGCGTCATGGAGGCAAGAACGTCACAAAATGCAACTGCGGATGCTACTGTGGAGGTGCAGCGATATTTGTCCGAACCAAACATTGGAAGACTTGAAAACCCTCTGGAGTACTGGGAGAGACAACAACTCATCTACCCAACCCTGTACAAACTTGCAATTGCCTTTCTGTCCACACCCGCATCTTCTGTTCCCTGTGAAAGAGTCTTTTCTAAAGCAGGAGAAGTTGTGTCTAAAAGAAGAAATCGCTTGAAACCAAAAACTGTCGAGAAACTCTTGTTTCTAAATAAAATTGAATAACCCTCCCCATCTTGAACATCATATTTCCAGTTACATAAGCACTGTATGGCCTTTATACAAGTTCCACAAGCACTCAAATATGTTGACAAAACAGATTAAGAATATAGTATACCTTATTTGTGATTATTTTGTAAAGACATTTTTCAGTCATACATGTTTTGCTATTCATAATAATTCCCATAGTGTTAATTGTATTGTAACAAGTGATTCTGGTGAAGAAGCCTGTAATTCCAAGCTTGGCCAGTAGATGGTATCGTGGACACATGAAGCTTCAAGAAATGAACCCTTTCTCAAACCAATGGCTGAAGTGGTTCAGTGTCCCACAATGCTTCATCTCACCATCACTACTATTATGTATAATTTCTTTTTTAGTATTCGCACCTGTTTGAAAATACAAAAATCAAACAAATTGTGTCTGACATCACCGTGAAAAGGGTCTATTGTGTGTGTTCTTACAAATCTGTGTGTTGTTGTTGTGAGTTTTAGTGTTTGCTGAGGTTGTTGTTGGCCTTTTTTCAGAGCATTGTACACATCATTCAGATCCATTAAGTCTCTAAACTAGAACCTATTACTGTGAACTTCAGCAGAATTTTGGCCTGCAGACATCATTTTGGTGGAGACTCCATGCTTGATGCACTGCGCAGCTGCACGGCTTCACTCATTGTTAACTGAGCCGCTACGAAGCACCGCTAAGAAGAATATGTCTCACAACAACCAAAACTGCAAAGCTGAATATTTAATACAAGCTTGTTCTTGCAAGATCGTGTTGTTTTGGTGTGGTGTTGAGCTGCTCAGAGAGGCTCAGTGTGCTGGTTGGCAGCACAGCACACTTAGGTTTAGGTGGAAAACAAAAATAATCCTGCTTTTTCCCCAAATGCAATTCGCATTGCAGAGGCAGTAATAACTATTATTATAATTTAAATAGAGCTGTCAAGCGATTACATTTTTTAATCGCAATTAATCGCATTGTCCACAGTTAACTTGCGATTAATCGAAAAATTAAAATATGGCCTTTTTTTAAGGAAAAAACTGTGTGCTTCGTGGAATTTAGCAGTTCTACATTAATTATGAAAACAAGAATGACAAAATTAATAGTTTTAATAAGAAATACTTTATTTTGTAACATTGTATTGAGATAAACTTTCTTAACAATAAAAGGCTGTAACATAAAATGCCTAACAAAAGCCCAAGTCCAAGTGAAGGGCATTTTAAATTCAAAACTTCAATCAACGTTCAGTAAAACAAAATAAAAAACATCAAAAATGAAATTTCCATAACACTTTCATGTTCATTTTTTGTCAGGACCAAATCTTTTCCTCCTCTGCTGAACTACAGTAATAAATGAAATAGAGATTCATCATTTCCAATTAACTTTTGTTTTTTAAAACATTAAAGACTGAGAAAAGCAGGATACTCTGTGGATAGTTTGACAGTCTGTTACTGCCGCCGCGTTCTCTGGCTGCAGCTCGATGCAGCGACGTGTCCAGCGGACCTCACGCCATGAATATGCCGGCAGACAGACCGCTATGCTGGGGCTGGATCACGCTTAAACCTCCAGAACTTTGGGATTTTTTGCATATTTTCACACGGCAAAGAGGGACGGGCCACACACTCAAAGCTGAGATTTGTCTTTTCATCTACAAATAACTGGCGTTGTTTAAACTACATTTAAAACGTCCCCCGGTGAGCTTGCTGTTCGGAACGTCGGGGGTCCGCAGCTCTCGGGACGTGGCGCCGGACGCGAGCCGGTACCACCAGACGTGGTACTGGACGCGAACCGGAGCCGGGTTAGAGTGCAGGAGCTCTCCGTTTGTGCTCTAAAACTCTGGCTGTGGAAAGAATCAAAGACCTCCTAAGAATTCCTTTGCAACTACTACTACTTCTGGAAAGTATGAAAGAGACCAATAATAAAAACCTGGAATTATGGTACAATTCTGGATAACTGTTGCCCCATCTCTCCTATAAATTGTGATTGTTTAAATGCTGTTTGTAGTGATGACATGATGAGGAACAGCTGGGAGAGCCTGAAGAGGGAGCAGGGGCTGATGGGAATTTGAATGTGAAGAAGCACAGTGTCAATCGTCAGGTGATGACTCCCTCTGGTGGTCAAAAGGGGACATGGCAGTCTGAGTCCTGACATGACCCTTCCCTAATTCTTTTTCTGCATCCAGCTGCACACAAACTATTGCAGCTCACCTTGTACGTCTGAAGAACCAATTAAAATCAGAGTATGGTTTGAACATTGATAAGTGATCCACACAAAAAGGAGAAAATTGTATGACTCAGGGCCACTCCATGTCTGGTCCTTAAGAGAGATGTTGGTTTGGTCCAGCGCACTGAAAATAAACTAGTTCTCTGTATGATCTAAATTGTTGAATGTGAAACTTTATTAAATATTGTTCATCTTTTAACTTGTTATTTTTTTTATTTTGTTGAGGTCAATCTTCTCCTGAATAAAAGGTCGGGACGAACACATAACATCACATTTGTAGAACTCTTCAAAATAAAAGAACCTAAGCCCCTCTCCCGACATCTTTCCTGTCTACCACAAACTACACCAAACACTTGGTAAAGATGCTACAGTTAAACTTTCTGCTGCTGTCTGAGCAATGAGCAGGTTTTCAGCTCAGAGCAGGGGTCTGCAACCTTTACCAGTAAAAGAGCCATTTGGGCCCGTTTGGTACTGATCAAAGCCTAATAGGAGTCACAAAGCCTTTTTTTTTCGTTACTCTGTTATGACTTGTTCGGCTGAGCATGTTTAGGATGCTGAAGGTGGCCGATTTCAGATCTTAAATACAGTCATAATGATCTTTAATGAAATAGATGTGTGTGAGTCCTGGCTCTTGTAGCACTGTGACTGTACAGAATTAAACTAATGTTCAAATCAGCGTGAGCAAGCTGCCTTAAAATAATGTAAAAAATAAAATAAAGTAAAAGTTGCTGGCCTTTCATCCCCTCTGTCGGGAGGTGTAGTCATAACCTGGGCTGAAAATCAGTAACAATAGTCTGGTTTTATATTGAAACGCATGTTTTTATCCAGTAACATCATTCACTTTATCACCAAATTCTCTCTTATATCTAGATCCATAAATTTAGTTTAATCTGATTGAATTAGACAATTAGACAATTAGACATAGCTTTATTAATCCCTTTGGGACACACCCTGGGGGAAATTAGGTGGTGGGCAGCAGCCATTCTCGACAGCGCTTTATCGCCCGGAACATGAATAGGCAGTGACACATCCACAGTAGTGTGCCATAGACCAAACCAGAGTTTTTCAGTCTTTTATTTCCTGTAGGGCAGCCATCCATGCTGTCAATCAAGCAACTGCTGTCATGGTTATGGCTCAGGCAGACAGTAATCCTGCAGGTGATTTCCTTCACGCTGACGTCCAAAACATGCAAGCAGCAGGTCCACAGCTGTGCTCACTGTGGAGTGGATGTCATTCTGGGTCTGCCCTCTCAGAGGATTCACTTCCACCAAGTCCACAGCCGACAGCAAGCCTGAAGAGACCAGGGCTCTGTTAAGGCGCTTCACCTGTGGAGGGCAATGCAAAACCCCTCAGATTTGTCATACCTGTCTGACTCAGATGTTCAGTGATGCAAAGTCCTTCTCTGTAGGTGAGTCCTCCAGTCACAGGTGTTCCTGTTGCTGGAGTAATGGAGGGGTCAATGGCGTCAATGTCAAAGCTCAGGTGGATTGGCTTCTTCCCCCTATTTTGTATCAGATAAACAAACTAGAAGTTAAAAATTAAGTACACATTACATCACCTGAACCATGGTCTGGTTTCAAAAGTTCATACTGTCTGACAGTTGTTTCTACACTACTCGGAGTGAAACCTGGAGGCAGATCACAGCCTGGTTCCTTTAAGGTGATTCAGTTGAATCACCTAAAAGGAATCAAAATTCCTTTTAGGTGATTCAACTATGTGCATAAAAGGCATTTCATTTCCAGCAAAAGGAAATGTCAAGTAAAAAAGGAACCAAGATGCCAATATTCAGTAAACTTAAAAAATCAAAGCACCAACTTCGGAGAAATAATGACATTCTGCATTAACAATGTTTACCCACAAGGCCAATACAGGCACACCTTCAGTCCACTCCAAGTCCATGACAAGGCTAGAGCCGTTAATTCCTAACAGCATCTATGCACCAAAAAACTGTCAAGTTGGAAAGGTGAAAACCCAAAACTTTAAGCATAGGAAAAAGTTGAATGTGTCAAATAGAGTATATAGTAATTAATAAGTTTTAATATATTTCCGCAGTTAAGTTTTCAAAATCATATCTGTTTGACACTACAGAGCTGGACTTTAGGCACTAACTAGCTAACTCCATCCTCTGAAGCTGATAGACTATCTCACTCATTTGCAGTTAGTGCTTAATGTCAACAGCTAAACTTTTTTTTTAACTTTCTCGTCAGATTGAATTATCTGACAGTCTGACTGCAGACAAGCCAGCCAAAACACAAAAACACAACAAACCTGAGGCGACGTTTGCATACAAGCCAGCCTGAAATCCACACAAAGGTAAAGATGCGAACACTATCATTTCTAGAATATTGACTGAATCTGAATTCTACCTCTACCCTTCTAACTGTTGTGGCATTTTAAAGGGTAGGAGTATCTGACATATTTTGCTTTATTTTGTTTTTCGCCAAGTTAAATAGCGGTGCTGCTGCACAGCAGAGAAGCGCTTTTCTCCACGTGGAAGTGCTCTGAAGCACAGAGGTTTACATTTAAATCCAAGTGATGCTTTTTTGTTTTTGCATGACGTTTGTAAAGTTATAAACCGATGTTGTTGTCTATTTCCGAGTGCTAGCAGCCCCGCTGCTTCTTCAGATCCACAAGCAGTCACCGGTTTAATCTCCAACTCCATCATGTCTTACGCGCCCTCTTTTGGCTGGAGGCGGTATTACAATAAACAACATATGCTGGTCATAGCAAATGACATGAGTTAGGACAGGGGTTGGCAATAATAAATATTATAAATGTCAAGATAGCTAGTAACCTATGTTGTGTAGCACAAGGTATGTGCTTTTAACTCATAAAAAATCATACTTTTTACCTAAGTTTTGCTTTGTTTATAAAATTGAATAAAATTGGTGTATTCTGGAGGTAACGATGAGCAACAGGGATGAAAAAACCTTCATACTTTATCATCTATGTGCACCTCAGACATCAATTTATAAATATAACTAATCTAAATTAAATAAATGCTAACTAAGTAATCTTTACTTAAAAATATATATACATTTTATGTTTCTTTTATTTTTATTTTTTGTTGTTCTTTTTCCCCTATTTGTCCTCAGCAGTCTACACTGCTGGGTTTTGTTATTTTAGTTTGGATCTTGGTAGTCTTAGTTTTCAGGCTTTGTTTATTTGTTTTCTTTAGGTAGTTTTGGTTAGAGGGAGATGCTGACTCTGACGTTAGACATTGGTGGATCAGCAGTCTCTCTGACTTATTTTATGTTTGAACAAAGAACCTCCATGGAGAGATAAAAGAGCCACATGTGGATCTGGAGCTGCAGGTTTCAGACTCCAGGGTTAGGACAGCTTACTCCCTAGTGAAGGTTTTTTTAATACATGTTTTACTCTTGACTACCACTTCAATACAATTTTTTTTATGTTGACACAAATGGGATGGAATTATAATTTATTTTTGAATGTGTTTCAAGTTGTTGAAGCTGAATTTGCAGAAATGACAAGTTTGGAAGCAAAGTAAAGTACAATGTTTTTTTGTTTTTTTTACAATTTAGTAAAATCTCTGTTATTCATACTTTGTAAATTTCATAAAAATGCTTTACTTTTATTGAATATTTTTGTTGACTAAATATCTACTGTAATTTAGTCAACAAAAATTTGACTAAAATTAATGGAATCAACATGACTAAATTGCGACTAAAACTAAATCGTATTTTAGTCAAAAGACTATGACTAAAACTAAATTAAAATTTGCTGTCAAAATGAACACTGCTGGCATGCAAAATTCAGGTGCAGAATTTGAATTTGGAGCAAAGACAGAAGCCTGGTTTTTCCCATGGAAGTTGCTGCATCACAAACCTGAGCTTTTCATCTACTCCTGATCAAACATGATTTGAATAAAGAAATACTCTGAAAACACAGTTTAATCTTAAATTATTTCATGCATGTCCTCTATCTTAAGAGAAATGCTACAAGAACATGTTCAAACCATCAAAAGCATGATTTTCATTGGAGTGGATCAAGAAATCTTGATATTCCAAATAAAGTCCACGCATTCTTAAAAATGAACAACTGATCAGCTGCTGCACATCTGTGATTTTAAGTTTGAGTTTTTTCAGTCTTAACATTGACAGTTCTGTTGAAGTTTTGATCCAACTTTGTATGCCAACCCACAGTTTCTGTCTACAGGTCAAAATGCAAATGCTCTGTTCTGTTTAGTGGAATATTGTGCTTAAATAACAACAATCTTCATTATTTTTTAGCTAGAGACTTTAGTAAGAAGTTCGTTTTTAGTGTTTTTAGAGTGTGCTCTGGAATCACAGATGCTAGTGTTTGTTACTTGGCACTCAGGTGGTCACATGTCTCCTCCATTACTTTGGCCACACCCAACTGATCCACTTTTGACATGGAGAACATCTTCACACCCAGCGTCCTGAGGATGTAGCTGCAGACAGAAAGCAGCGCAATTACAATTTTACAGGAGTGCCAGGTTGTGTTCGGATGCTTAGTAAGCACAAGTGTTTACTGATGCATTAAGGTATACAGTTTTACCTGTTTATCGCCAGAGTTATGTTTTAAAAAAAAAAATTCAATGAAATCTGTAAAATAGGATTACAGATGTTTTAAGGCTGTAAAACAGCTCACTTTTTTAAGACAGAAATGAACATTTTCACACCTTGCTCTCGTTTAAACTCTCAATGTTCAAACCTTCATAGCAAAATAACTCCGATATTACGGAATGAAAACTTAGATTTGATTGTAATGACGATTTATTTAAATGTGGCAAATTGAAACAGCAAACCAGCGATATAACGAGGGACCACTGTAGTACAGATGGTTTGTGGGTGTGAATAGGTATGGGCGTAAGTGTTTTCCAGATGTCATGTCTGTCCTTATGTAAGTTCATGTGTGTTCAGTCCACCACAACTCACTGTTCTGCTGGATCCACGTCTCTCAGACCGATGTAGACGAGGTCTCCAGCTGACAGGCACGGCTTCATCCAGGAGAAGTTTGGCAAAACAGGAATCTGTGGGGAACATGAAATAACAGATTGTGTGTCCACTGATGAGCAGAGTAAGGGTGGAGCTCACCTTTGACTGCAGCTCATGGAGAAGGTAAGACAAGGGCTGCCCATGGATGTTTCCTGTGTACGATGTAAGAGGAGTGTTGATGTCGGCATGGGCATCAACCCATACAACACTCAGATGTCCTAGAGCAGCTGCGTGACCATGAATTGAGCCGATAGCCAGACTGAAAAGGAAGAACAGGCATTTTCTCCATAGTTTCAGAATAGCAATTGCTATGGCAGCATTATGCCATCAAAGTAGCCTTTCTAAACTCCCAAACACGCTGACTCAGCAAAATCTTGGATTTCTTAATTTTCATATCTCAAAGTTTCTATGTCTAACCTGTGGTCTCCTCCCAGCATCACGGCTGTGTGTCCGCCCTCTTTCACCTTCTGCATCGCTACAGACAGCCTCTGGTTGGCGCTGCCCACCGCCCGCACGCTCTTCAGCCTCCCCACTGGCTCATCAACGGACACTTGCTCAAATTCCAAGTTCCCATAATCCTTCACTGCACACCCTGGCAATTGTGGTAACAGGTTGAAGACATTTGTTGAATCAAAAGTGACCTTATATTTTCTAGACTTCCAAGAACTTTGCAGACGTGTGTGTGAACATTAATGCTCCACAGATCAGAGGTCTGTTTTCTCAGCAAACAGCTGATAAATGAACAACAGGTCAGCCACCCCTTGCAGTAAATAATCTTTTGGCATTTGAGAACATGAGCTGAAATGGGAAACCTGTAAACGGCCACACAATAACCCACATTAAAAAGACCAGTGATGAATTCAAGCCTTAATGGGACTCAAGGAAACCATTTCTGTCCTGTTATGTATAAGAAGATACACTCACTGGTGTGTACACAAAATTAGAAAACAACTATAATTTCCTGAAACTCTCCCAGTCATTAAACATCATCCCCTTCTTTGAGTTTTTTTTTCTTCAAAACTGTCTTTTATACTAAAATTTGTAGCAATGACTTGATGTATGTCATGTAAAACAAACTTACAGAAATGCTGCGTTCATGTGGTATTTGACTGACGGAAAAATGGAAAACAACAAATCTTCCAACACCACATGGATGCACAGTAACCTTTTGCATCTAAACAAGGTCAATTTATTTGTAGTGGACCATCTGTGGGGAGAGTCTAGATTTACAGGGAATATAAAACATTTATAAGGACTATCAGTATCATTTATTCCAGTTTTAGATTATGGTCCCCCGGCCATAGTTTGCCAAATTTTTTCTTGTGAGCGCCACAGAACTTTTTTCCTCTCTGATGTGTCTAGTTTGAAACTTCTTCTGTCTTTCTTTTATTGTGAAGAACTTTGGTACCATGGAAATGCTGTATGAATAAAGTTGAATTCATTCATTCATAGTCACTTTAGCAAAATAAGCAACACTATTTATGGAATAAAAATAACCAAAAAACTCTGTGATCTTCAAAGAAAAAAAATCAGGAAAAAATAATACTAATTATACATTTGTAATATATAACTAAATAGTAAAAAGTCTGTCCTCTCCTGTCATAGTCCCTTTGACACTTTGGAGGGCTACGGCTCCTCACACATCACAGTTTATGCTAAACTTCTCAAATAAAACAGAGTAGCTGTGTCCTGCACGTCTGTGAAGTCAAATTCTTTCAGCTGCAGCAGAGCAGATAGATACCTTTTCATCAGTGCAGTGTTCCCTCGTTTATTGTGGAGTTACATTTTAATGTCCGCACTTATGCACTTGCATTAAGAACTCGCTATTACTTCATTCAGGTGCGTTGGGAATTTCTAGTTTTTGCTCACACTGACCCCAGCAACACAAACACACACTCATTTGGTGCTCCATTTCATTGTGACTCACAACAACACTGATCAGTACACGATTATGCAAAAATGTTGCACATATTAAGCATGTTTTTATATGCATGACATTAAAAAAAACATTTAAAATAATTATTTTACTGTTCTTAACTAGTTTTAATCTCTACTCTTCTATGATTGAAAAAAACATTTGTGATTTGAACAAAGTCAATTCCTTAAAAAAATGTTAAAGACATTAAAAAATGACTAGAAATAAACCTTAGGGCTTTGATGAAAAGTTGATGCTTAAGGAGTGTGTTCATCTAAAGGTTCAGAGAAAAGTTCAAAATTAAGGGAATAACGGTTTTGATAGACATACAACTTCTTTATTAGACAAATGTTGAGCTAGTATAAATCTAATATGGCTGGTAGACTTTGGAGGTCATAACTAAACATGTTTTTAACATTGGATTGAAGAGCAACATGACTATTTTTTCTTCTCTGGAGTAGAGATGAATATGGTAATTTAAATGTTCAAATCATGGATATAGTTTTATTTATAAAGTATATTTGTATTATAGTACGTACTGATAACTGTTATTATGCTGCACAGCATTGTGTTAAATGTCTGTTGTATGTTGTTTTCAATTGTAATTCTAGGAAAACGTGGCAACGGACAAACAAAATTCAGTTGGGAAGGGGGGCGGGGGGGCATGGGGAGGGTCTCGCCCGGGGGGTAATCCAGTGTAGAACCGCCACTGGCCTTTTGCATCACACCTTGCTGTAGCAGCCTTTCAACCAGCCCTGCAGCTCGGATGTGGTCCGGTCCAGATTCCACACCGCCTTTCACCTGCATGTGCACACAAGGTTTCTCACAAGGGCAACGTGTTGTAATAAATAAATAAAGCGCGGGAATTGCTGTCATAGGCTTAACATGTACCTGACGCGCTCTCACCTGTCCTTTGGAGAATGGAGCACCGATAATTCCGGCAGAGTGAAGAGGTCGAAGAGGAGGAAGGTTCCGCGTGGCGATGCACGCCAGCTGCCGCAGCCTTCTCGACCCGATCATCACTGACTCGCTCGTTGACAGACACGACTGCGTGGACTGGATTGCGCGCGCGCGCGCGCCCTCACCCTTATGATCCGCTACGTCATTGGACAGGTTGATAAACTAAGCAGGCAAATACAGAAAAAAATTCCAAAGATTCAAGTATCCCCCGAAGTCTCTTTTATTTGTAGTAAACATACTACAAACACCAATGAACTGTAGGAACTTTGCGTAAAAAACAAAAGATTATGGGAATTCCCTTTGTCACTATTTCCCAGTTAATGTAAATCAGAATAAGACAGTGTTTCTCAATTATTT
>NW_023416883.1:181116-196256 GCF_002922805.2 Oryzias melastigma | reverse complement strand
GTTGCAAATATCATCGGTATCATTAGTCAATCTGCTCAAGTTAAACGTATATCTCTTCAAAATATTTCACCTTTATTATCATTAAAGACTATTTAAAAAACGTCTAAAAATGTATAAATACTCTTTTTAATTAATTTTTCTTTATTCTTTTCTTCTTTTTTTAAGAATACTTCCAAAACTTTCAGACAAAGTAAAAACAAGTCTTTCCTTGTTTCCCTCCACAGCAACCTGCAGAATCTGCTTTAACACAGAGTAGATCATTACTGACAAGAAATTAGATTTAATCCTCAAAGATGAGACACTTTTGTCTTTCTCAATGTTATTGTGAATAAAAGTCTGTTGGTTTTGCACACTTTTGTATTTTGAATTGTGGTTGCAGAGTTTTGTGTTGTTCACTTCAAATGTGTTTAGAAGGAAAAAAAAGCTTAAAAGAGTTAAAAGTTGAGTAATTAATAACTAGTCCTTTTTTATTTATTTTGTACATTTTATCTAGAAAGGATAAATAACAGCATATAAATAATATACACTTTATACGAACAAAAACATGTTTACATTAGTTATGGATATTGTGCATAATCCTACATAGAAGTTGATAATAAATGAAATATAGCAAAAACAACCTAAAAATCAATTTGGCAGCAGAAAGAGCCGCTGTGTACAGTGAATCAATGAAAAAGAACTGAATCTGTGAGAAAAGACAGAATTCATCCCTATAGTGGAGCTATAGAGAATTATTCCTGCTGATTCTCTTCATACTATCAATAAAAGTCAAATAGTATCAGTGTTTTCTTCTTTTCTAATGATCTCATCTTCTTTACGTTTTGTGTTTATGTTGTCTCTCCCTCTCGCGCTGTTGTACGTGTAAGCGCACCCCCCGCCCCCCCAAAACCAGTGGCGCCAGCAGGGGGTGGCCAGGGGCGGCCGTGGCCACCCCCTGCTGGCGCCACCCCACGTTCAACCCACTGGTCACTAGCTGTGCTTGCATCTGTTATGCATTTCATCCCTAAACCATCAGAATGTGCTGGATAATTCCCCAGGAGGGGAAAGGAGATGAGGAGCACACCAGCCCGTCCATTACGCACACACAGGCGCACGTGTGCAGGCGCGGGCACACAGCGAGCCTCCATGGAAAACTGTCATCATCGGACTCAGAACCAAATCAAAAACATCTTAATATTCAAGCAGGATAATCACACCCAGACCAGGTGTTTACTGAAACCGGTAAATTCTGAGTCCTCTCACACTTTATTGGTTTTGGAGGAGCGTGCTCCTGGTTCAAAGGCGCAGAGAGAGAGACTGACAGTCCTCATGAAAAGTAGACAGTCTATTGTTCTGAACTAAAAAAAAATCTGTATGTTAAGCAATACTCCAAAGTTATTTAATAAATGTTTATAAATCATGATCAGAAGTGATTTGGATGGGTATGGATCAGGGGGTGGGGGGGGGCTCTCCCATTGGAAGAATTCTAAATGAGGACAGGAATCACATTTGGTCAAAAATGTTCAATAGCTCTAAAGATATTTAAGATAAAGTCACTAAACTTTATCACATGACTAATTATCACTTATATAACAAGAAAATTGTACATTTTTCCTAGTTTATATTTGCTGTATTTTTATTTGTTCATTAACAGAAGTGTTCTATTTAAGTTTTTAATGATAAAAAAGATGTTAATGAATTATAGATAAGGGACAGCACAAATCTGTTTCTTCAATTTATTCATGTTTTAAATGTGTTATAAAAGTATCAGATCGGGACTCGGTATCGGCAGATACACAAAATCAAATGACTCGGAATCAGATAGGGCCCAAAAAAACCTGATCGGGACATCCCTAACATGAACGCCTGCAGTGGGATTTCTTCTCGCACTTTTAAAGTTATGTAAAGACTGCGGCATTCGCAGTCCCTATACACTAACCACCAATTCAGCCAATAGGTAAACCATATGGGCCTACGTTGAAATGCTCGCTGGGAAAGATTCCCGTTGTTAAGTGTTAAAAAAGAGGGAAAAATTTTTGATCATCAGTTACATTTTTCTTATCTGACCAAAACCAAGAGTATTTTTCGACCAAAATGGGGGTGGGGGGTGGATTTCCAAGCAACTGAATGTAAATAAAACAGACAAACCTCTGCTTTGAGCCGGTTCTTTCCTCGTCTTCCTTTCATTTTTAACCTTAAAGCTGTCCCTTAGGCTCGTTTTGTTGCTTTTTCATTCTTAAAGTTTTTTTAAAAAAAAAAAGCACTACCAGATAACATTGCATGCACCTCCTACTTCCCCCGCCTAGCTTCTACAGGGGCTGCATCAGGCAGGAAGGGGTGCAGCACCAGGCAAAATATTGATCATGTCAAACTTTTGAGTTATTTTATTTATGGCTTTAATACAGGGGTCTCAAACTCGCGGCCCGCGGGCCATTTGCGGCCCACAGGATGATGATTTGCGGCCCGCGTCTTCATATGAAAGATTACTGTTCGTGCGGCCCGCAAGGCTGATATGAATGACAGTTGTTATGTGCAGAGCTGAATGAACCAATCACAGTGAGGTATATGACTCTGGAGGCGGGACATCGGCGGTCTGTCCAGTGCCTCTGTCTATCATTCATTCCTTCCTCCAATCAGCTGGGCGGAGGAGGAGCCATGAAGCACCAAACGCGATTTCCCGCGCGGGGAACTTGCTGCTCGCGGCTCGTCTAAAAATGTGTTTCTGTCGCCGCGCCGCGTGTCGAAGGGGCAACCAGCTCCGTCTGTGGATGTCTCTCTCAGAATGAATGAGAGACAGATATGATGTCGAGGAATAGGTTTTTGACGTGCTGACTGTTCCTAACCAGAACTCCTCAAGCTCCGAGCCACAGACCTGTAGCCCGCCCCGCGCGGCGATCCGCTGCACCCGCCTGCACCAATTTTCTCGAGCCGACGACGCTGAAGTTGGCTTCCGATTTTTTTCGAACAGGACCTGTTTTTAGGTGGTCTGAGTTCGAAAAATACAGTGGAACGCTCTCGCTGTGAATCGGAAGCCAACTTCAGCGTCGGCGGCTCGAGAAAATTGTACAAGTCATTGTTGAAGCCTTTGAGGGAGAACCATTCCAACATTTGATTCTGTCAGCGGTCCTTTGGGATTTACTTACATTTATTCCATTTTGTCGAGATAAAAGGAGCATTTGGGTGACGCCGTGCCCGCCGTCCCCTCGCGCGCGGGCCGCAGCGTTACTTCACATGCGTTGCCACGTTACAGTCTGATCAGATGCACGTGAGAAGCGCGTTCAGAGGTATTTAAAATAAATAACCATCCTAAGAAGTGAACAGCTGGATCTTTTTATCTGTTTGAAAATACGACCAGGTCCAAGTTTGTCTCGCGCTCCTCAGGCGGCTGCGTCTAATTCAGGCTGAAGCTGGAAAAGTGAAGAAGATGAAACTTTGGTTGGTGATTTTATGCGCATGTATGCAACTTAGAATTTAAAAGCTACAACCAAAACAGTGAATAAAGAAAAATGAACGTTAAACAAACAAAAAAGTCCAAAGCACATAACCTCAGAGTGAAATCTATTTCTACAGAGTAAATCCTCATCTAAAAATGTCGACAGCATGCTCCTCTTGTTGTTTTAAACTGCTGCATTGGTACATTCCATTGAGGAAAACACCAGTAGGACAATGATTGGTACATTGTTGAATTGTAAAGTAGGTGTTAAAAGGTCTTCACGGACCCATTGATGAAGTCTGCTCCCATTGGCTACCCGTCATCTGTCACTCAAACCCCCCAGACGTTCGAAGTCAGACCCACAAACGCTTATTGAGCCATCTGATTGGTCAGTTTATAACTCGAATAACTTGTGATAATGAAAAAAAAATCTTTAAAAAAAATTTGAAAAAAGAAGTTAATCAGAAAGCAGCAGAGGAAGAATGATTATTCTGACATATAAAATGACTGAGAAATAACTGTCTGTTTCCCAATGTAAGTCAATGGGACTTTGGCCTTTTTGCAACCCAGTGGTACTTCCTATATGGAACACGGAAGTAGGGGTGCTTGCTCTGTCCAGTTATTTTATATACAGTCTATGTGATGAGCCCACTTAACCAGACATCACTCATGTCCACACGTAGGCGAGTATTTCTACAAACGGATATCTGCTGATCTCCGTTTTACAAAAAGTGTTGCGTCCACACGTGATCGTTTTAAAAACAATTTTATCCACACGTCCCCGCATACTTGCGCTCTTAGACGCGGTTATGAGCTTGCCAGAACAGTAGTTGACAGTGGCAAATTGGAATTTCGATAATAAATCCTCCAAATGGAAACACCACAATTTCGAAAAAACTCGCATTTTTCGAAAAAAAAGTTTATGCGCTTACAGTAGGTGGTATTTGGGGCGTATCGAAACAGACATTTTCCTCAAAACTGTTTTGGAAACACTTCTTTCAAAATAGATGCGCCTCTTTGTCTGTCCTGAGCGCAGCACAGCACGCGGCAGGAGAGATCCAACAGCTTCACAGCTTCATCTGCAGCTGCACTTCTGCAGCTTGGAGCCTGAAGATGCTGAAGTCTCGTTTGAGGAAAAGCGCGATTGCAGGGAGAGAAACTTAAATGGATCTCGTCGTGTTTTTAAACAGAAAAAGGTCCAGCAGCTTACTTGCTGGAATGGTTATTTAAAAAAAAAAAAAACCGCTGAACAGGTTTCTCACCTGAGACTGTCAATAGACTCTGCGCGGCACGCGCTCTCCAGACAGAGCTGTGACGTCACCGCAATGCTCCTTTTTTAGTGAATCAAATAAAAAAAATACTTGTTCTCATTCATCGTTGTGTTTTTAATGACTTATCGCGTGAGTTGGTTTGTGCTTTATAGCAAAATGATGATTTAATGGAAACAGTGTAATTTCAAAACATTGTTTTTTTCAAAATTCCTAGAATTTCGATAGTTTGGCGCAAATGTGTAATGGAAACGCAGCTAGTACTGACGTGTATGCATTAATTGTCGCAAAAAGTGACGTTTAAAAACGCAAATCAACGGTTATTCATGTCCACACGCAGACGCAAAACTGGAGTTTTCCAAAATCTTCACTTTAGCCGGAGTTTTCCAAAACCACCGTTTTCAGTGACTGAAACCTCCGGTTTCGTGTGGATGATAGGCCGAAACGTATAGAAATATATTCGTTTCAGCAGATACCCGGGTACGTGTGGACAAGGCCTGATACAACTCACCACCCCTCCCCCAATGGACACATCCAGCCCTACACCCTCCCCCCGCGGCCTGAAGGTGACGACCAGCCAGGTGAGGAGTCAGCTGGAGAAGCTGAAACAACACAAAGCTGCAGGCCCTGATGGAATCAGCCCCAGGACTTGTGCCAGTCAGCTGTCTGCAGTCCTCCAGCATCTCTTCAACCTGAGCCTCAGCCAGGAGAGGGTGCCCCTCCTCTGGAAGACCTCCTGCCTCGTTCCTGTGCCCAAGAAGTCATCTCCATCTGGCATCAGTGACTACCGTCCAGTGGCCCCCACATCACGTCATGAAGGTGCTGGAAAGGCTGGTGCTGACCCACCTGAGGCCGCAGGTGAGATCTTCTCTGGACCCTCTGCAGTTTGCCTACCAGCCTCGTATGGGGGTGGATGACGCTGTCATCTATCTGCTGCAGCGAGCTCACACCTGGATGGTGGTGGAGGCATGGTGAGAATCACATTCTTTGATTTCTCTAGTGCCTTCAACACCATTCAGCCTCCATTACTGGGTGAGAAGCTGCGGCTGATGGGTGCTGATGAGTCCACTGTCTCCTGGATCACTGATTACCTGACAGACAGGCCGCCGTTCGTCCGGCTGGGCAGTGTCCTGTCTGATGTGGTGATGAGTGGTGTGGGAGCCCCACAGGGCACTGTGCTCTCTCCTTTCCTGTTCACCTTGTACACCGCTGATTTTCAGTACAACTCAGAGTCATGCCACTTACAGAAGTTTTCTGATGACTCTACAGTTGTAGGGTGTATAAGCGGAGGACAGGAGGAGGAAGAGTACAGGGGGCTGGTGGACCGATTTGTGGATTGGTCCGGAGAAAATCAGCTGCTGCTGAATGTTGATAAAACCAGAGAGATGGTCATCGACTTCAGGAAGAAGAGCACAGCACCGCAGCCCCTTAGCATCCTGGGTAGGACGTAAAGGTCGTGGAGGAGTACAAGTACCTGGGTGTGACCATTGACAGCAAGCTGAGCTGGACGGCCAACAGCACAAGTGTCTACAAGAAGACCTGCAGCAGATTGTATTTCCTAAGGAAGCTGAGGTCCTTCAATGTATGCAGCAAAATGCTGGAGATCTTCTACCAGTCTGTGCTAGCCAGCACTCTGTTCTTCTCTGTGGTCTGCTGGGGGGGCAACATCACTGCAGGGGACACCAACAGGCTGAACAAACTGATAAGAAAGGCCGGCTCTATCATCGGCTGCAAGCAGGACACCTTTGAAGCTGTGGTGGAGAGGAGGACCCTCAACAAGCTGCTATCCATCATGGATAGCAGCTTGACCTGACCAGGACCCATGGGAGGAGCCCTGGGCCAGCAATCCATACAATGCACGTTTGATGTAATAAATATGGAGTACAGGTGTAACGGTTCAAAACTCACGGTTGTGTGTATATATATATATATATATTAGGGCTGTCAGATTTGTCGCGTTAAAAACGCATTAATCTGACATGTGCTTGACGCCGACAATTTTTTTGACGCATTAATCGCGGACTTTCTCATACGTGCCTTTCCATACCGCGCGCGCGGGCGTCCCCCCTTTAACTCACAGGCTGCTCTCACTAGATCACGGGCGGCTCTCCAACCTCCGAGCTGCGAGCTAAAACAGGCCCGGCGCTAGGACCTGGAGAGCTCCTGCACCCTAACCCGGCTCCGGTTCGCGTCCAGTACCACTAGTGATGGGTCGGTCGCGAACGAAACGGCCCTTTGAACCGGCTCTTTGAAGTGAACGACGGGAGCCGGCTCCTCGCTGGGAGCCGGAAGCCGTGTCTTTTCTCTCTCACTCCCTTTTTTTCTTTGCATGTCGCACGTGATTGGTCAATATGTGTTTGTGCCGTGAGTGTTGCGCTGAGCAGAGGAGGAGCGGTAGTTACACTGACAGCAGCAACAACAGGAGCAAAGCACACACGGAGGGAAAGCCTCTCTCTCACTATCTCTATTTCATTTATTACTGTAGTTCAGCAGAGGAGGAAAAGATTTGGTCCTGACAAAAAATGAACATTAAAGTGTTATGGAAATGTTATTTTTGATGTTTTTTATTTTATTTTACTGAACGTTGATTGAAGTTTTGAATTTAAAATGCCCTTCACTTGCACTTGGGCTTTTGTTAGGCATTTTATGTTACAGCCTTTTATTGTTAAGAAAGTTTATCTCAATACAATGTTACAGAATAAAGTATTTCTGATGAAAACTATTAATTTTACTATTCTTGTTTTCATAATTAATGTAGAACTGCTAAATTCCACGAACCACACATTTTTTCCTTAAAAAAAGGCCACATGTAAATTTGCGATTAATCGCGAGTTAACTCCAGACAAAATGCGATTATCGCGATTAAAATTTTTAATCGCCTGACAGCTCTAATATATATATATATATATATATATATATGAATAAGAGTACATCCTTGAGTGTTTTCAAGTACCCCAAAGGTTCCTTAAGAAGCACTGGAGTACAATGTTTTAATAACGGGAACTCTCCTGCTTCCTCTGCATAGTCAATAATAAAATTCAAGATTTAAGATACTTTTATTAATCCCATGGGAGGGGGGGGTTCATTAAAATGTGGTTGTGTATTTTTTTTGCTCAAAACCAGAACCTATGTATACATATGTAGTCTCGGTTGGAACGTTGTCGATATTGCGTCCTTTGGCTAAAAGTAGCTTTGGAGTGGCTGTCCCAGGATCTTCTCCATCTCCTGAACGACTCTCTGTACCTGCTGCTGCACCTCCTCACATTCATCTGCAGAACAAAACAACACAATGTAAGATAGACACAAGTGCCAAGTGCATCTCCAGTGTTGAGTCCTCTCCAGCACTTTCACTGAATGTTCACTCTGACCTTGAAGCTCTGTGAACCAAATAAGAACTGCAGCACTTCTGTTGCTGGCTTCAAAGCACATACACTCACCCTCCATGAGTTCAGCCAGGAATGGAATGGTCTCCGGCAGCAGAACCACATAGTTCTCCTTTAGTCTGAATGCCAGCTCCATGAGCATGAGAAGAGAGGAGAAACGGACCTGAGGAGGAGAGAGTAAATCAAGTCTACAGCAAGGACAAAATCAGCAAGAGGGCTGGTGCTTAATGACTTTCAGCTGTAGTTATCCGCAGATGCTGTAAGTGAGGAGTAGGGGGTGGTGTGGCCTCACCTTAGAATCACCATGTCTGGTCTTTAGGAGGACCTCGTAGTTAAGGGTTTTCCACAGAGAGTCATCAGCCAGTGCCACTGAAAACTGACCCAGGCAGGGCAGAAGGTGCTGGGTCACTCTCTGCTGATAGACTTGCTCACCCCCCAGCTGGTTCTCTAGCTACACACATATAAAAACAAATGAGAGCAGGTTCACAGCCTTGGTCCAAGTCTAATGGCTGTAAGGGAAGGTCACCTGCTCCACTAGTGGGCTCAGCAAGGCGTCGGCCCGCTCCTGGTTCAGAAAACATTTTGTGTCATACAGGAAGATCTTCTGGAGACAGTTAAGGCCGAGCTGAAGCAGCAGACAATTCTTCTCCGAGTTCTGGAAGGGCAACTCGTCTGCAAGGAAAAACCATGCATGACGCAACCTGACGACAATAACAATGTAATCCAATCACAGGAAACACTCTCAAACCACAAAATATAACAATTGATTCAAATAATCGCTAAACAAAATTTTGGAAGAAAATAAGCCAGAAGTTTGAACATTACAATAATTTTAGCAAATTAAGAAAATACAAAAAAGTATGCTCTCCAAAATGCAAGCACAAACAGCTTTCTTTAAGTCAAAACTGAAACAATGTTTGAAAGAGAAATTCAGTCTGGATTTGTCGTAGAAAAGCAAAAAGATACCTGAGCTACTCGTCTGTCGCAGAATGGCTGCTAAAGGTTTGACCAGTTGAGTTGCAAACAGAACAAAAAGACGTTTCAGGCGAGAAGCCATGACATCACACAGCCGAAAGAAGGTCAGCTGCCGCTCTGCACTGTCCGCCTTACTCCAGTCACACAGCTGCCCACACATTAAACAAAAACATATTAACAAACACAGGCACACACAAAGATGAGACTGCATAAATAATCATGACATAAACACACTAAAAACAACAACAAAAAAACTCATGAGAAACAAACACAAATAACACACAAAATGAGACTCACAAAAATATCTCAGCAACAAGCATCACACAAAAAAAACACAAACCAGCAAAACATGGAAACAATTAACCAACAAAAACACAAGACAAGCACCCTCACAATAAAAAAAGTGCAACAGAAACATGAGCTGGGCAATATGTCCATATTATCAATTAATTCAAATTTTTTGTTTTACACGATTTACTTTTAGGAAAATTGAGATTTGTTTCCCCAGCTCTCCGCTCTCTTGGGCTTCCACAGCTCAGCTTAAAGTCAGCTCGTCCATCTATTGCACCTTCCACCTTCATGTATCCATCTTCCACCCCTTTTTTGCTAATCGTCTCCGTTTGTGTAGCGGTTAGCTTCTGCTGATGCAGCAGCAGGATATGCAGTCATTTTCAAATAGATCCTGACAGAAATGAAGGATAAAACTGCTGGTCTACAGCCGCAACAGAACTTTGAATAAAAGTGTTGATTTGAAGACAGCAATGTCGTTACACACTGATGCTAGCACGCTACAATACTAGCTGCTAATGATAATGAGCTGATTCTAAGAAAATGCTAACGAGCTGCAGCAGTACTAATTCATAGGACATTTATAAAAGCTGCATTTTATAAATATAACAGGCATGCATTTGCTTTGTATTAACTTTATTAGTAGACTCTGTTGAGCTGAAAAAAGCCCCACCTCCAGAGAGAGCTGCATCTTATCTTTACTGTCAGTAATATAATGACAATAATTCTAAACATTAAAATGTTTTTAAGTTCTTTTTGTTATGATTTGATATCAAAACGATTCCTCTAGAGGCTGAATTAAGAAGGAGAGCATTTTCTGTCAATCTGCCCCCTTTGCTAAATCTGTCCTTGTTTTCTCTGCATGTTTGGAGTTTACAGTTAGATGACAATAAAGATGTGTTCATGTTGTTTATGAATTATTTTATTTTATTTCTTTTTTTTAAGATTATAGAAAAGACTGAGACTACTGGTGACTACAAAAAATAAACAGGAAACCAAAAAAGATGCAGGACGGTGCCATGCAAACAAAGACATTTTAATGTTTCATTTCAACAATGATGCTACCTTGAAGAAGAGTGGTCTGAATGTAAACTCAGACAGTTTCATCACCATGGTCAGCAGACATTCAATGACACTGCCCTCCACCTCTGACGCTTTCTGAAGATCATCCTGAGACAGTCAAATGCAGCAGGGATGTTTGAACTTCAACCAGAACCTTCAACATGGAACAAGTCCTAAGAATAGAATCTGCAGAAAAGAGACACTCACTGGGCAGTGTTTGGCGCGGAAGTCCAATGCAGTGAGGAAAAAGGTGGTGAGCTCTGATTGGTGGAAGCTAAGCTGCTCCATCTGCATTTGGCTGATGTGTTCCTTCATGATGCTCATCAGCACCCCCAGCTGATCCTGTGGGAACACAAAGGCTGAGAGTGTGGGTCACTGGGACCTGGGTTAATGAATGCTATTGACAGCATGATGGGAGTTATACACCCCAAACCTTTCAGAGTAATGGAGACAGTGCTGTTCGCTGATGCAATGTTCAATTGTAAGACAACAATGAAAAAAAACGCACCCTCCTGCTGTCCACCATGCTGCTGTAGCACTTTGTGAGTGTGGGAAGAAAAACCCTAGAGGGCAGCTTAGTAGCAAGAGTGCTCCTCAGAGCAGCGAGTCGAGTACAGAGCTGAGAGTAAGAGGAGGAGGAGGAGGAGGAGGACGTCTCTACCATACGTGTGAGTCGACACACCTGCAGGACAGAAAGACAATCTCAACTGGCTGAGTGACAAGCAACCTGAACTCCTGAGGTCTTAGGTGAGTTACCTGTGAGGTGGAGTCTTGCAGATATGGACTAATGAAGTGCGGAAGAGTGTCAATAACACGCTGAAGAGCAGTGACACCACTCAACAGGTATGTCTCATTGGTCAGTAGGTCTTTCCTGTCCATGAGCACATGCAGCACGGCTGGCATCAACCTGCACAGATATGGGTTGTAACTGGTGACTTGCAGGTGGGTGGGGTTCTAGTTGACTCCTGGCAGTTGCTGCAAGAAAAGTTGTGGGACACAAACCTGGGCAGCTGTGGAATGGCAAGAGCCTTCAGAGTGCTAACCACCTCTGCAATGCAAAGAAGGGCACTGGCGGTCACATTCTTCTCTTCGTTTGCCACTGTGATCACCTCCACCGCTTGCAGCAGGACGGGGACAAATGCTTCCTGGTGGTGTGAGCCAATGTTGTGGCAGAGCAGTTTAAGGCTGTAGAGCGCAGTCTGTCGGTTAATGGTCTGCTCAGCCTCCTCTTCCTCTGAAACTTGACCTCTACCTACAACCCTCAACAGGTCACTGATCAGCTCCAGCAGTACAGTCACCTGGGGGAAAGTGGCATAGGTGATCATGAGGTCGAGTCTCGACAACTCCACAAAATTGCAAAAGATTCACACAATCACATGTCTCTAGGGCACGACAAACAGGATTGCTGAATATTGCACAAGGATTCAAACACAAAAGAGGTTCTTAAACTGTTCAGATATTTTTGTATGTAAGTTTATTCTACATTACTTTGTTAAACAAAACATTTATTATCATGACATTTTGTTTCAAAGTTGAAGTATTTTATGTTTCTTTATCAATTTAAGCTAATCAAAAGCTTCTCATTAAAGCTAATAACCCTGAAAGTATAGATTTATCAACCTCAGAAAGAAGAAACTATATCAGATAATTAAAAAACAATGTTAACCTGCAACACTTAAAGGAAGATATAAAATGTTAAACGACCAAAGACCTGAAGAAATTCAGAGAAAATTATGTTTATTTAAATTAGTATTTTGAAGCAAATAGGTAATTGAACACCATGTGATTTTGCACTTTTAAATCCTACTGTATGATTTTAAAAAATATTTATTAGTATGCTACCGTTGCAAATACGTATTTAAACACTCGTCCATCACCAGAATTCTGACCTGTTTGTTCACCTTTAAATAGTCCACCTCCACTCCTAAATTAGAAGCACCTGTTTGAGGTCGTTAGCTGCATAAAGACACCATTCAATCAGTAAGACTCCAACTACTAACATATCTAACACCAAAGAGCTGTCAAAGACACCAGAGAAGAAATGTAGAACTCCACAAGACTGGAAAGGGCTACGGGGCAATAGCCAAGCAGCTTGGTGAAAAATGGTCCACTGTTGGAGCAATTATTATAAAATGGGAGATCTAGAACCCTTTGGTAGGAAATGTATGAAATGCGGTATGGTATGTTGAAGAATATAATTGTGGAGGATAGTTATCTAGAAGATTATTATTGGACGGAGGAGGAACACACTTCTGGTTTTAAGGCACGGAGAGACATGGGGACACTTCTCATCTGTGCCATAAAGTGCTGCTGCGTTATAGTTTTTTTGGTTTGAATTAGTAAAAAAAAAAAAAAAAAAAAAAAAACATCTTGAGCAATACTCCAATGTTCTTTAATAAATCTTTTACAACTACTTTTTTACTAAGATGTTATGATCAAGGTTGTCAAAAGCCTTTTTCAAATCGATGAACACTGTGAACTCTTTATTATCTGTGCCATTTATAATTTCTCCAGTTAATTGAGTGATTGCCATGGAAGTTGATTTATTTTTTTCTGAAAGCACATTGATCATCGGACATTAGCTTATGTTTATCAATGAAAATTTTCTGTGCTTTGACTGAATTTGTTTTGTAAATGCATTGTGAGGAGGGGTGAAAAGTTGAGAGCTGTTATGTGTGATTTATAGTGTCGGTTATATACTTATTTGTATCTTAATTGCATCCTAGTTTGTCAGTTACGCGTCATTTCAGCTGCCTGTCTAAAGAGGAAACCCTCTAAAATGAGATGTGCCATCTCAAGAGGCTGATAATAATTATGATTACGAAGTTTTTTGCCCAAATCAAAAATCTGTTGTTTTTTAAGACATATTCTGTACACAGTGGCAGTAGCTCATTAAAAATACAATTCTGGGTTGCTGGTGGGACTGTTGACGCAGAGCAACCAACAACCCCCCCCCCCACAAAAAAAAAAACAAAACAAAAAACACACACTTTTCTGAAAGCTCCGTTTGCACGCAAGCTTTCAGCCTTCTTGTGAAAATGAACTAATCTAATGACAAGTCCTTTCATTTTTCATCCTAGTATTTCTCCTCTTAAATCAATGCTAAACTGTTGCAAATTAACTGTTTGATTTAATGAGCCATTGTGATGTCACAACAGCTGGCCAAGAGCGCAAATGGCAAGCTCCCCCAACTGCCCCGCCCAACGTGCACAAGCTCAGGTGCGGGAAAAGACAAGATGGCATCTTTCCACTTATGGCAGTAGAGAGTTGAAACATTCAAACAAGTAAGCAGCTGGTCAGTCTCCAGTACTGAATCAAAGAGAAAATTGTTGGAGGGAGATCAAGCTCTGTTTTTCAGTGACAGCCCAGAAACATGACTGATTAAGAGAAGATCTGGGCGGAGGAGTGGGTCAAAATCCCTCAAGCAGTGTGTGCAAAACCTCGTGAAAAACTCCAGGCAATGTTTGACCTGTGGAATCACAAACAAAGGCTACTGAAGCAAATATTAACATTGATTTACTCAGTTGATCAAATACTGTACTTTATTGCAGCAGTGATATACGAATGCAAAATCACAGGGTGTTCAAATACTGATTTGCCTCACTGTAACTCACCTGCTGCTTGTTCCATTGTGTCCGCTGTTGCAATTTGTTATTCAGCAGCTCCATGGCCTTCCTCCTCACAGACGCCAGCTGATTACCCATCAGTCCCTGCATCACTGTTATAAAGATGTTTGTGGGCAGCAATGCATTCACCTGGACAGAATGTAAAGGTTGCAGGTTTGCAAAGGTGTTCCAACCTCCTGTCTGATGAGCATATGACCCGGATACAGTCTGAACTGGTGGAGACTTACAATTAAGCAGTTTAGGTGAGCCCCTGGGGCCTGCAACCAATGGGTTATATAGGCTAAAGTCGCTATGCTAGCTTGTGGCGTATGCAAAAATTGGACACTGTACTGAACAGGGCAAGATGCCATTTCACTACTGTGCTACAATTGTATAAACAGATCTGGAAAAACAAGAGCTTTTCACAAGTACATTATTACTGTCAGCTAACATAGGAGAACTTCTAGAAAACATTTTAGGAAGATCAGAGTGAGTTTACTCTCAATAGTGAACGTTTAGGCTAGGGCTGGGCGATAAAAGGATAATTATCGTTATTGCAATATTACTTATTTTCGATGGTGAAATGAGTCTATTGCGATAAACTTTCGTTTTAAATGAACACAAGAGAAACCCCCGGAAGAGCTGCCCTTCTTCTTCTGGAGTGGCTGATTCTAGGAGCCAAGACTGAGAGGGGGGGGGCACGGAGGCCCCGAATGATGACAAAAGGACAAAACAGAAAAAATAATTTAAGGAGACAGTCTGTCTATTGCTGCGCGTCACGTGTCACTGAAAGAGGAGAGAAGGAGAGACTGCGCCAGGGCCGGATCTAGCCAGCTCCTATTGGGGGTGCAAACAGAATATCAGGGGGAGCAAGTTTAGGGATATAAAATTTTTTCAGGTGTAAAATCCCCCCAAGCCTATAAAAAGCCCCAATCCGATGAAAATCCTGTTTTTAGAGTTTTTAACATGTCTGTGTGTCATTTTTCTTCTGAAGGTGAACAAATGTAATACGAAATCATTTAGTTTTTGCATTTCTGAGTATTTCTCCTTTTAAATCTGTCAAACTGTCTTGGACAGACTGTTTGAATGAATGATCTTCTTTCCATCAACAGCTCTGCTGCACATGCACTAAACCCTCATCTGTTCC